>NW_028125234.1:0-164451 GCF_965194825.1 Balaenoptera physalus
TTTAGCTGATTTTCACTGCTGTGTTTATGCCGCTTTACACCCACTTGATTCATTTACAGAGAGATATCAATACATAGGTTTTAAGATTCTTACTTGTCAGATATACTCTTGTGCGGTGAATACGGGGCGTTGAGTCCAGTTCACTGAGCAAGGGGTAGGTGTTGTCTGTTACATATTTGGTTTATGGAACGGTATGTGTGCTAATTTCAAACCCTTGTTTTATGCCTCACCGCACCTCACCTTTCCAGTTAAGCAGCCATCCAGTGTTTTCTAAATGTGTGACTCTGTTCTGTTTTGTAATCAGGTCATGGGTAGCGATTTTTACTTTCCCTCTATAAGTGATATCTTATGATAAGTTTCTTTTTCTGTGTGACTTATTTCACTTAGAAACATCGTACCTAAATCCACTCATCATGCTGCTAGTAGCCGTATGACACTGATTTCATGGCTGAGTGATATGCCATTGTACATAAGTACCACACTTCTTTATCCATTTTTCGCTATCCTGGCATATTTAACGTGTACTGAAGTGGAGGTTCTTGTAAACAGAGCAGTCCTAAACTTTGGGGTGCCTGTGTCTTGTTGATTTTTCGTTTTCCCATTTTATACGCCCACGAGTGGAAGGGCCCTATGCTCTCTAGCTCTGTTTTTTAGATGTTTTAGGAAACACCATGCACTTCTCCAGAGTGGCCGTTGGCAATTTACATCCCGCCCATCAGCCTAACAAGGCTCCCTTTTCTACCTGGCCTGTCCTGCACTTCTGGTTTTTACACTTTTTTGAATGGCTTTTGGACGGATGGGAAGCGAGACTTATTTGTAGTGCTGATTTGCCTTTCCGGCTTGCTTGGTTGGCCAAAAAGGGCCTATGCGTTTTTTCCTGAATATATTCAGGAAAAAACGCATAGGCCCTTTTTGGCCAAGTGCATCATTGTCGACGTTTTGCCGCTTTTCATGTGCTCTAAAGGCGATTCGTATCTACCTCCTGAAATCTGGGGGCTTGTCCCCGCACATTCTTCTCTAATATACAACCTCGGAACACTACCTCCAGGAAGACTCTGTTGCCCTAGTAACAAGGGCTGAGAACGTAATAATGCTGCCGCCTTGTGGCTGTTTCTCACAACAGCAGCTTTAAACCCAGTGCTAATGGTTGCTTAATAGCCCCAAGGACTGCAGGGCTGTAAATGACACCTTCCCTCAAAAAATGCCCTGGGGTAGGGAATAGGCAAGAAAATTCAACACATGACAAATTTTTCAAGAAGTCAATATGAAGAGAGGAGTTGTACTCACTCTTTAAATAAAAAAGAGGAAAAGAAAAAAAGGACATGCCTAAAGCTCAGTATAAGGAATTATTAGCCACATGCAAATCCAACCTCCAAAAAGGTTTCAGCTCACACCAGTCAAATGACCATCAGCAAAACGTCTACAACCTATAAATGCTGAAGGGGTTTTAGAGAACTTTGTACCTTCTAGCAGCTGGTGGGATGTAAAGTGGTAACAGCATTAACGAAAACTGAATGGAGCTGCTTTAAAAGGTAAAAATTGAGCTACCAGATGATGTAGCAGGGCACCTTTTGGGCCTATAATCTAAGACCACCAGAATCGGAAAGACAGAGGCAGGCAAATGTGCACTGCAGCAATATTGAAATAGCCAAGACATGGAAGCAAAAAAAAGGCCCATAAACAGATGAATTGACAAAGAAGAAGTGGTATATGTACAGAATGGAATAGTAGCCTCGGGAAAAAAATGAAGAGTGCCATTTTCAGGACTACAAATGAGCTTAGAAATAATCATATTAGGTAAAGTAAGTCAAAAGGGAATGACAAATATACTATGATATCATTTATACAAGTTATCCTAAGATTGCTACCAATGAACATACCTCCACAGAAAAAGACACTCACAGACTTATAAAACAAACTAATGGTTAACCAAAATGAAAGGTGGAAGGATGGAAAAATTAGGATTATGGGGCTAACCTAAATAGGCTAATGTATGTTAAATGTATATAAACACTTAACATAAAAACTATATAAATTTCCTGCAATTCTGCCTTGCTTTTAACTCCTCTTCGTTGCCTTCCTTCAATATATTTTTGGACTTGAGTTACCATTTATAACTCTACAGGACTGTGAATTGCAGTGCCCCTGAGCTCCATTTTTCAACTCGCTTTTTTGGAAGCTGGCCGCAAAACCGCAGGATTGCTTAAGGCCCTATTCTGGTTCCGTGCGGCAGGCTGAGCCTGTGGTTAATTCTTCTTCCTGATGGGAAATTAGAGTGGCCTGTGCCTGTCCCAACACCTAGCGCTAGCCTCTCATTGTTTCCCCCTCTTCCCGTTCATCCTCAGGACAAACTGCAACCTGTACGGAACAGGAGCTTAAAGGTGCTGATTCTCCAAGAGGGAGATTGCTAGTAAAGCGGCTGGAATGGCGAACCCGAGCACAAGGAGATGAGAAATGGGGTGGGTTTTAGAAACCTTTCCTGATCACACGGTGTACCATCTTCTGGGATTCTCAGGCATTTTTTCGATGTAGGAAGATGCCCTTGAACCTGGAGATTTGGGACCCATGGGATGGGAACCACGCAGTATTACTTTAAAGGGTCTGCATTTGCTCACCCAACCTCACCAATCCTCTCAGCCCCAAGAGTGTCCACCCTTATGTCTCAATCAGCTGTGGGTCTAGATATGGTCAATCCAGGTGGCATCACATCCCCTGAACGAATTTTGTAAGAATTTCTCTCTATTTCACTGTCTTTGTTTCACGGGTTTTTAAAAGTAATTGAATTTTATAATGGGGTTTATCTGCTTTTCACTGCTGTGTTTATGCCGCTTTACACCCACTTGACTCACTTACAGAGAGATATCAATTCATATGTTTTAAGATTCTTACTAGTCAGATATATTCTTGGGCGGTGAATAGGGTGTGTTGAGTCCAGTTCACTGAGCAAGGCGTACTTCTTGTCTATTACATATTGGGTATATGGAACGGTATCTGAGCTAATTTGAAACCCTTGTTTTATGCATCACCCCACCTCACCTTTCCAGTTAAGCAGCCATAGTGTGTTTTCTCAACGAGTGACTCTGTTCTGTTTTGTAATTCAGTTCAAGGGTAGCGGTTTTTCCATTCCCTGTATAAGTGATATCTTATAATAAGTGTCTTTTTCTGTGTGACTTATTTCACTTAGAATCGTCGTACCTAAAATCATTCATCATGCTGCTACTAGCCTTATGACGTTGATTTCATGGCTGAGTGATATTGCATTGTACATAAGGACCACAGCTTCTTTATCCATTTTTCTCTTTCCTGGGATATTTAACGTGTAACGAAGTGGAGGTTCTTGTCAACAGAGCAGCCCTAAACTTTGGGGTGCCTGTGTCTTGCTGATTTTTAGTTTTCCCAGTATATACGCCCATGAGTGGAAGTGCCCTATGCTCTCTAAGCTGTGTTTTGTAGATGTTTCAGGACACACCGTGCACTTCGCCAGAGTGGCTCTTCGCAATTTACATCCTGCCCATCAGCGTAGCAAGGCTCCCATTTCTCCATGGCCTTTCCTGCATTTCTGGTATTGACCCTTTATTCAGCATGGCCCTTTTGAGCGATGGGAAGCGAGACTTCTTTGTAGCGCTGATTTGCCTTTCCAGGTTTCTTGGTTGACCAAAAAGGGCGTATGCGTTTTTTCCTGAATATATTCAGGAAAAAACGCATACGCCCTTTTTGGCCAAGGGCATCATTGTCGAGGTTTTGCCGCTTTCCATGTGCTTTAAAGGCGATTCGAATCTACCTCCTGAAATCTGTTTCCTGCAATTCTGCCTTGCTTTCAAATCCTCTTCGTTGCCTTCCCTCAATATATTTGTGGACGACAGTTATCATTTATAACTCTGCAGGTTTGTGAATTGCAGTGCCCCTGAGCTCCATTTTTCAACTCGCTCTTTTGGGAGTTGGCCGAAAAACCGCAGGATGGCTTCAGGCCCAATCTGGTTCCATGGGGCAGGCTGAGCCTGTGGTTAATTCTTCTTCCTGATGGAAATTAGAGTGACCTGTGCCTGTCCGAACACCTAGAGCTACCCTCTCATGGGTTCCCCCTCTTCCCATTCATCCTCAGGACAAATTGCAACCTGTACGAAACAGGAGGTTAAAGGTGCTGATTCTCCAAGTGGGGAGATTGTTAGTAATGCGGCTGGAATGGCGAACCCGAGCACCAGGAGATGAGGAAAGAGGTGCGTTTCAGAAACCTTTCCCGATCACACTGTTTACCTTCCACTGGGTTTCCCATGCATTTTTTTGCTCTAAGAAGATTCCCTTGAACCTGGAGATTTGGGACCCATAGAATGGGTACCATGCACTATTACTTTAAAGGGTAGGCGTTTGCTCACCCAACCTCACCAATCCTCTCAGCCCCAAGAGTGTCCAGCCTTATATCTAATCCAGCTGTGGGTCTAGATATGGTCGATCCAGTTTGCTTCACTGCCCCTGAACGAACTTTTTACGAATTTCTCTCTCTTTCACTGTCTTTGTTGGGGGTTTTTCTGTAATCTATTTTTATAATGGGGTTTAGCTGATTTTCACTGCTGTGTTTATGCCGCTTTACACCCACTTGATTCATTTACAGAGAGATATCAATACATAGGTTTTAAGATTCTTACTTGTCAGATATACTCTTGTGCGGTGAATACGGGGCGTTGAGTCCAGTTCACTGAGCAAGGGGTAGGTGTTGTCTGTTACATATTTGGTTTATGGAACGGTATGTGTGCTAATTTCAAACCCTTGTTTTATGCCTCACCGCACCTCACCTTTCCAGTTAAGCAGCCATCCAGTGTTTTCTAAATGTGTGACTCTGTTCTGTTTTGTAATCAGGTCATGGGTAGCGATTTTTACTTTCCCTCTATAAGTGATATCTTATGATAAGTTTCTTTTTCTGTGTGACTTATTTCACTTAGAAACATCGTACCTAAATCCACTCATCATGCTGCTAGTAGCCGTATGACACTGATTTCATGGCTGAGTGATATGCCATTGTACATAAGTACCACACTTCTTTATCCATTTTTCGCTATCCTGGCATATTTAACGTGTACTGAAGTGGAGGTTCTTGTAAACAGAGCAGTCCTAAACTTTGGGGTGCCTGTGTCTTGTTGATTTTTCGTTTTCCCATTTTATACGCCCACGAGTGGAAGGGCCCTATGCTCTCTAGCTCTGTTTTTTAGATGTTTTAGGAAACACCATGCACTTCTCCAGAGTGGCCGTTGGCAATTTACATCCCGCCCATCAGCCTAACAAGGCTCCCTTTTCTACCTGGCCTGTCCTGCACTTCTGGTTTTTACACTTTTTTGAATGGCTTTTGGACGGATGGGAAGCGAGCCTTATTTGTAGTGCTGATTTGCCTTTCCGGCTTGCTTGGTTGGCCAAAAAGGGCCTATGCGTTTTTTCCTGAATATATTCAGGAAAAAACGCATAGGCCCTTTTTGGCCAAGTGCATCATTGTCGACGTTTTGCCGCTTTTCATGTGCTCTAAAGGCGATTCGTATCTACCTCCTGAAATCTGGGGGCTTGTCCCCGCACATTCTTCTCTAATATACAACCTCGGAACACTACCTCCAGGAAGACTCTGTTGCCCTAGTAACAAGGGCTGAGAACGTAATAATGCTGCCGCCTTGTGGCTGTTTCTCACAACAGCAGCTTTAAACCCAGTGCTAATGGTTGCTTAATAGCCCCAAGGACTGCAGGGCTGTAAATGACACCTTCCCTCAAAAAATGCCCTGGGGTAGGGAATAGGCAAGAAAATTCAACACATGACAAATTTTTCAAGAAGTCAATATGAAGAGAGGAGTTGTACTCACTCTTTAAATAAAAAAGAGGAAAAGAAAAAAAGGACATGCCTAAAGCTCAGTATAAGGAATTATTAGCCACATGCAAATCCAACCTCCAAAAAGGTTTCAGCTCACACCAGTCAAATGACCATCAGCAAAACGTCTACAACCTATAAATGCTGAAGGGGTTTTAGAGAACTTTGTACCTTCTAGCAGCTGGTGGGATGTAAAGTGGTAACAGCATTAACGAAAACTGAATGGAGCTGCTTTAAAAGGTAAAAATTGAGCTACCAGATGATGTAGCAGGGCACCTTTTGGGCCTATAATCTAAGACCACCAGAATCGGAAAGACAGAGGCAGGCAAATGTGCACTGCAGCAATATTGAAATAGCCAAGACATGGAAGCAAAAAAAAGGCCCATAAACAGATGAATTGACAAAGAAGAAGTGGTATATGTACAGAATGGAATAGTAGCCTCGGGAAAAAAATGAAGAGTGCCATTTTCAGGACTACAAATGAGCTTAGAAATAATCATATTAGGTAAAGTAAGTCAAAAGGGAATGACAAATATACTATGATATCATTTATACAAGTTATCCTAAGATTGCTACCAATGAACATACCTCCACAGAAAAAGACACTCACAGACTTATAAAACAAACTAATGGTTAACCAAAATGAAAGGTGGAAGGATGGAAAAATTAGGATTATGGGGCTAACCTAAATAGGCTAATGTATGTTAAATGTATATAAACACTTAACATAAAAACTATATAAATTTCCTGCAATTCTGCCTTGCTTTTAACTCCTCTTCGTTGCCTTCCTTCAATATATTTTTGGACTTGAGTTACCATTTATAACTCTACAGGACTGTGAATTGCAGTGCCCCTGAGCTCCATTTTTCAACTCGCTTTTTTGGAAGCTGGCCGCAAAACCGCAGGATTGCTTAAGGCCCTATTCTGGTTCCGTGCGGCAGGCTGAGCCTGTGGTTAATTCTTCTTCCTGATGGGAAATTAGAGTGGCCTGTGCCTGTCCCAACACCTAGCGCTAGCCTCTCATTGTTTCCCCCTCTTCCCGTTCATCCTCAGGACAAACTGCAACCTGTACGGAACAGGAGCTTAAAGGTGCTGATTCTCCAAGAGGGAGATTGCTAGTAAAGCGGCTGGAATGGCGAACCCGAGCACAAGGAGATGAGAAATGGGGTGGGTTTTAGAAACCTTTCCTGATCACACGGTGTACCATCTTCTGGGATTCTCAGGCATTTTTTCGATGTAGGAAGATGCCCTTGAACCTGGAGATTTGGGACCCATGGGATGGGAACCACGCAGTATTACTTTAAAGGGTCTGCATTTGCTCACCCAACCTCACCAATCCTCTCAGCCCCAAGAGTGTCCACCCTTATGTCTCAATCAGCTGTGGGTCTAGATATGGTCAATCCAGGTGGCATCACATCCCCTGAACGAATTTTGTAAGAATTTCTCTCTATTTCACTGTCTTTGTTTCACGGGTTTTTAAAAGTAATTGAATTTTATAATGGGGTTTATCTGCTTTTCACTGCTGTGTTTATGCCGCTTTACACCCACTTGACTCACTTACAGAGAGATATCAATTCATATGTTTTAAGATTCTTACTAGTCAGATATATTCTTGGGCGGTGAATAGGGTGTGTTGAGTCCAGTTCACTGAGCAAGGCGTACTTCTTGTCTATTACATATTGGGTATATGGAACGGTATCTGAGCTAATTTGAAACCCTTGTTTTATGCATCACCCCACCTCACCTTTCCAGTTAAGCAGCCATAGTGTGTTTTCTCAACGAGTGACTCTGTTCTGTTTTGTAATTCAGTTCAAGGGTAGCGGTTTTTCCATTCCCTGTATAAGTGATATCTTATAATAAGTGTCTTTTTCTGTGTGACTTATTTCACTTAGAATCGTCGTACCTAAAATCATTCATCATGCTGCTACTAGCCTTATGACGTTGATTTCATGGCTGAGTGATATTGCATTGTACATAAGGACCACAGCTTCTTTATCCATTTTTCTCTTTCCTGGGATATTTAACGTGTAACGAAGTGGAGGTTCTTGTCAACAGAGCAGCCCTAAACTTTGGGGTGCCTGTGTCTTGCTGATTTTTAGTTTTCCCAGTATATACGCCCATGAGTGGAAGTGCCCTATGCTCTCTAAGCTGTGTTTTGTAGATGTTTCAGGACACACCGTGCACTTCGCCAGAGTGGCTCTTCGCAATTTACATCCTGCCCATCAGCGTAGCAAGGCTCCCATTTCTCCATGGCCTTTCCTGCATTTCTGGTATTGACCCTTTATTCAGCATGGCCCTTTTGAGCGATGGGAAGCGAGACTTCTTTGTAGCGCTGATTTGCCTTTCCAGGTTTCTTGGTTGACCAAAAAGGGCGTATGCGTTTTTTCCTGAATATATTCAGGAAAAAACGCATACGCCCTTTTTGGCCAAGGGCATCATTGTCGAGGTTTTGCCGCTTTCCATGTGCTTTAAAGGCGATTCGAATCTACCTCCTGAAATCTGTTTCCTGCAATTCTGCCTTGCTTTCAAATCCTCTTCGTTGCCTTCCCTCAATATATTTGTGGACGACAGTTATCATTTATAACTCTGCAGGTTTGTGAATTGCAGTGCCCCTGAGCTCCATTTTTCAACTCGCTCTTTTGGGAGTTGGCCGAAAAACCGCAGGATGGCTTCAGGCCCAATCTGGTTCCATGGGGCAGGCTGAGCCTGTGGTTAATTCTTCTTCCTGATGGAAATTAGAGTGACCTGTGCCTGTCCGAACACCTAGAGCTACCCTCTCATGGGTTCCCCCTCTTCCCATTCATCCTCAGGACAAATTGCAACCTGTACGAAACAGGAGGTTAAAGGTGCTGATTCTCCAAGTGGGGAGATTGTTAGTAATGCGGCTGGAATGGCGAACCCGAGCACCAGGAGATGAGGAAAGAGGTGCGTTTCAGAAACCTTTCCCGATCACACTGTTTACCTTCCACTGGGTTTCCCATGCATTTTTTTGCTCTAAGAAGATTCCCTTGAACCTGGAGATTTGGGACCCATAGAATGGGTACCATGCACTATTACTTTAAAGGGTAGGCGTTTGCTCACCCAACCTCACCAATCCTCTCAGCCCCAAGAGTGTCCAGCCTTATATCTAATCCAGCTGTGGGTCTAGATATGGTCGATCCAGGTTGCTTCACTGCCCCTGAACGAACTTTTTACGAATTTCTCTCTCTTTCACTGTCTTTGTTGGGGGTTTTTCTGTAATCTATTTTTATAATGGGGTTTAGCTGATTTTCACTGCTGTGTTTATGCCGCTTTACACCCACTTGATTCATTTACAGAGAGATATCAATACATAGGTTTTAAGATTCTTACTTGTCAGATATGCTCTCGTGCGGTGAATACGGGGCGTTGAGTCCAGTTCACTGAGCAAGGGGTAGGTGTTGTCTGTTACATATTTGGTTTATGGAACGGTATGTGTGCTAATTTCAAACCCTTGTTTTATGCCTCACCGCACCTCACCTTTCCAGTTAAGCAGCCATCCAGTGTTTTCTAAATGTGTGACTCTGTTCTGTTTTGTAATCAGGTCATGGGTAGCGATTTTTACTTTCCCTCTATAAGTGATATCTTATGATAAGTTTCTTTTTCTGTGTGACTTATTTCACTTAGAAACATCGTACCTAAATCCACTCATCATGCTGCTAGTAGCCGTATGACACTGATTTCATGGCTGAGTGATATGCCATTGTACATAAGTACCACACTTCTTTATCCATTTTTCGCTATCCTGGCATATTTAACGTGTACTGAAGTGGAGGTTCTTGTAAACAGAGCAGTCCTAAACTTTGGGGTGCCTGTGTCTTGTTGATTTTTCGTTTTCCCATTTTATACGCCCACGAGTGGAAGGGCCCTATGCTCTCTAGCTCTGTTTTTTAGATGTTTTAGGAAACACCATGCACTTCTCCAGAGTGGCCGTTGGCAATTTACATCCCGCCCATCAGCCTAACAAGGCTCCCTTTTCTACCTGGCCTGTCCTGCACTTCTGGTTTTTACACTTTTTTGAATGGCTTTTGGACGGATGGGAAGCGAGCCTTATTTGTAGTGCTGATTTGCCTTTCCGGCTTGCTTGGTTGGCCAAAAAGGGCCTATGCGTTTTTTCCTGAATATATTCAGGAAAAAACGCATAGGCCCTTTTTGGCCAAGTGCATCATTGTCGACGTTTTGCCGCTTTTCATGTGCTCTAAAGGCGATTCGTATCTACCTCCTGAAATCTGGGGGCTTGTCCCCGCACATTCTTCTCTAATATACAACCTCGGAACACTACCTCCAGGAAGACTCTGTTGCCCTAGTAACAAGGGCTGAGAACGTAATAATGCTGCCGCCTTGTGGCTGTTTCTCACAACAGCAGCTTTAAACCCAGTGCTAATGGTTGCTTAATAGCCCCAAGGACTGCAGGGCTGTAAATGACACCTTCCCTCAAAAAATGCCCTGGGGTAGGGAATAGGCAAGAAAATTCAACACATGACAAATTTTTCAAGAAGTCAATATGAAGAGAGGAGTTGTACTCACTCTTTAAATAAAAAAGAGGAAAAGAAAAAAAGGACATGCCTAAAGCTCAGTATAAGGAATTATTAGCCACATGCAAATCCAACCTCCAAAAAGGTTTCAGCTCACACCAGTCAAATGACCATCAGCAAAACGTCTACAACCTATAAATGCTGAAGGGGTTTTAGAGAACTTTGTACCTTCTAGCAGCTGGTGGGATGTAAAGTGGTAACAGCATTAACGAAAACTGAATGGAGCTGCTTTAAAAGGTAAAAATTGAGCTACCAGATGATGTAGCAGGGCACCTTTTGGGCCTATAATCTAAGACCACCAGAATCGGAAAGACAGAGGCAGGCAAATGTGCACTGCAGCAATATTGAAATAGCCAAGACATGGAAGCAAAAAAAAGGCCCATAAACAGATGAATTGACAAAGAAGAAGTGGTATATGTACAGAATGGAATAGTAGCCTCGGGAAAAAAATGAAGAGTGCCATTTTCAGGACTACAAATGAGCTTAGAAATAATCATATTAGGTAAAGTAAGTCAAAAGGGAATGACAAATATACTATGATATCATTTATACAAGTTATCCTAAGATTGCTACCAATGAACATACCTCCACAGAAAAAGACACTCACAGACTTATAAAACAAACTAATGGTTAACCAAAATGAAAGGTGGAAGGATGGAAAAATTAGGATTATGGGGCTAACCTAAATAGGCTAATGTATGTTAAATGTATATAAACACTTAACATAAAAACTATATAAATTTCCTGCAATTCTGCCTTGCTTTTAACTCCTCTTCGTTGCCTTCCTTCAATATATTTTTGGACTTGAGTTACCATTTATAACTCTACAGGACTGTGAATTGCAGTGCCCCTGAGCTCCATTTTTCAACTCGCTTTTTTGGAAGCTGGCCGCAAAACCGCAGGATTGCTTAAGGCCCTATTCTGGTTCCGTGCGGCAGGCTGAGCCTGTGGTTAATTCTTCTTCCTGATGGGAAATTAGAGTGGCCTGTGCCTGTCCCAACACCTAGCGCTAGCCTCTCATTGTTTCCCCCTCTTCCCGTTCATCCTCAGGACAAACTGCAACCTGTACGGAAAAGGAGCTTAAAGGTGCTGATTCTCCAAGAGGGAGATTGCTAGTAAAGCGGCTGGAATGGCGAACCCGAGCACAAGGAGATGAGAAATGGGGTGGGTTTTAGAAACCTTTCCTGATCACACGGTGTACCATCTTCTGGGATTCTCAGGCATTTTTTCGATGTAGGAAGATGCCCTTGAACCTGGAGATTTGGGACCCATGGGATGGGAACCACGCAGTATTACTTTAAAGGGTCTGCATTTGCTCACCCAACCTCACCAATCCTCTCAGCCCCAAGAGTGTCCACCCTTATGTCTCAATCAGCTGTGGGTCTAGATATGGTCAATCCAGGTGGCATCACATCCCCTGAACGAATTTTGTAAGAATTTCTCTCTATTTCACTGTCTTTGTTTCACGGGTTTTTAAAAGTAATTGAATTTTATAATGGGGTTTATCTGCTTTTCACTGCTGTGTTTATGCCGCTTTACACCCACTTGACTCACTTACAGAGAGATATCAATTCATATGTTTTAAGATTCTTACTAGTCAGATATATTCTTGGGCGGTGAATAGGGTGTGTTGAGTCCAGTTCACTGAGCAAGGCGTACTTCTTGTCTATTACATATTGGCTATATGGAACGGTATCTGAGTTAATTTGAAACCCTTGTTTTATGCATCACCCCACCTCACCTTTCCAGTTAAGCAGCCATAGTGTGTTTTCTCAACGAGTGACTCTGTTCTGTTTTGTAATTCAGTTCAAGGGTAGCGGTTTTTCCATTCCCTGTATAAGTGATATCTTATAATAAGTGTCTTTTTCTGTGTGACTTATTTCACTTAGAATCGTCGTACCTAAAATCATTCATCATGCTGCTACTAGCCTTATGACGTTGATTTCATGGCTGAGTGATATTGCATTGTACATAAGGACCACAGCTTCTTTATCCATTTTTCTCTTTCCTGGGATATTTAACGTGTAACGAAGTGGAGGTTCTTGTCAACAGAGCAGCCCTAAACTTTGGGGTGCATGTGTCTTGCTGATTTTTAGTTTTCCCAGTATATACGCCCATGAGTGGAAGTGCCCTATGCTCTCTAAGCTGTGTTTTGTAGATGTTTCAGGACACACCGTGCACTTCGCCAGAGTGGCTCTTCGCAATTTACATCCTGCCCATCAGCGTAGCAAGGCTCCCATTTCTCCATGGCCTTTCCTGCATTTCTGGTATTGACCCTTTATTCAGCATGGCCCTTTTGAGCGATGGGAAGCGAGACTTCTTTGTAGCGCTGATTTGCCTTTCCAGGTTTCTTGGTTGACCAAAAAGGGCGTATGCGTTTTTTCCTGAATATATTCAGGAAAAAACGCATACGCCCTTTTTGGCCAAGGGCATCATTGTCGAGGTTTTGCCGCTTTCCATGTGCTTTAAAGGCGATTCGAATCTACCTCCTGAAATCTGTTTCCTGCAATTCTGCCTTGCTTTCAAATCCTCTTCGTTGCCTTCCCTCAATATATTTGTGGACGACAGTTATCATTTATAACTCTGCAGGTTTGTGAATTGCAGTGCCCCTGAGCTCCATTTTTCAACTCGCTCTTTTGGGAGTTGGCCGAAAAACCGCAGGATGGCTTCAGGCCCAATCTGGTTCCATGGGGCAGGCTGAGCCTGTGGTTAATTCTTCTTCCTGATGGAAATTAGAGTGACCTGTGCCTGTCCGAACACCTAGAGCTACCCTCTCATGGGTTCCCCCTCTTCCCATTCATCCTCAGGACAAATTGCAACCTGTACGAAACAGGAGGTTAAAGGTGCTGATTCTCCAAGTGGGGAGATTGTTAGTAATGCGGCTGGAATGGCGAACCCGAGCACCAGGAGATGAGGAAAGAGGTGCGTTTCAGAAACCTTTCCCGATCACACTGTTTACCTTCCACTGGGTTTCCCATGCATTTTTTTGCTCTAAGAAGATTCCCTTGAACCTGGAGATTTGGGACCCATAGAATGGGTACCATGCACTATTACTTTAAAGGGTAGGCGTTTGCTCACCCAACCTCACCAATCCTCTCAGCCCCAAGAGTGTCCAGCCTTATATCTAATCCAGCTGTGGGTCTAGATATGGTCGATCCAGGTTGCTTCACTGTCCCTGAACGAACTTTTTACGAATTTCTCTCTCTTTCACTGTCTTTGTTGGGGGTTTTTCTGTAATCTATTTTTATAATGGGGTTTAGCTGATTTTCACTGCTGTGTTTATGCCGCTTTACACCCACTTGATTCATTTACAGAGAGATATCAATACATAGGTTTTAAGATTCTTACTTGTCAGATATGCTCTCGTGCGGTGAATACGGGGCGTTGAGTCCAGTTCACTGAGCAAGGGGTAGGTGTTGTCTGTTACATATTTGGTTTATGGAACGGTATGTGTGCTAATTTCAAACCCTTGTTTTATGCCTCACCGCACCTCACCTTTCCAGTTAAGCAGCCATCCAGTGTTTTCTAAATGTGTGACTCTGTTCTGTTTTGTAATCAGGTCATGGGTAGCGATTTTTACTTTCCCTCTATAAGTGATATCTTATGATAAGTTTCTTTTTCTGTGTGACTTATTTCACTTAGAAACATCGTACCTAAATCCACTCATCATGCTGCTAGTAGCCGTATGACACTGATTTCATGGCTGAGTGATATGCCATTGTACATAAGTACCACACTTCTTTATCCATTTTTCGCTATCCTGGCATATTTAACGTGTACTGAAGTGGAGGTTCTTGTAAACAGAGCAGTCCTAAACTTTGGGGTGCCTGTGTCTTGTTGATTTTTCGTTTTCCCATTTTATACGCCCACGAGTGGAAGGGCCCTATGCTCTCTAGCTCTGTTTTTTAGATGTTTTAGGAAACACCATGCACTTCTCCAGAGTGGCCGTTGGCAATTTACATCCCGCCCATCAGCCTAACAAGGCTCCCTTTTCTACCTGGCCTGTCCTGCACTTCTGGTTTTTACACTTTTTTGAATGGCTTTTGGACGGATGGGAAGCGAGCCTTATTTGTAGTGCTGATTTGCCTTTCCGGCTTGCTTGGTTGGCCAAAAAGGGCCTATGCGTTTTTTCCTGAATATATTCAGGAAAAAACGCATAGGCCCTTTTTGGCCAAGTGCATCATTGTCGATGTTTTGCCGCTTTTCATGTGCTCTAAAGGCGATTCGTATCTACCTCCTGAAATCTGGGGGCTTGTCCCCGCACATTCTTCTCTAATATACAACCTCGGAACACTACCTCCAGGAAGACTCTGTTGCCCTAGTAACAAGGGCTGAGAACGTAATAATGCTGCCGCCTTGTGGCTGTTTCTCACAACAGCAGCTTTAAACCCAGTGCTAATGGTTGCTTAATAGCCCCAAGGACTGCAGGGCTGTAAATGACACCTTCCCTCAAAAAATGCCCTGGGGTAGGGAATAGGCAAGAAAATTCAACACATGACAAATTTTTCAAGAAGTCAATATGAAGAGAGGAGTTGTACTCACTCTTTAAATAAAAAAGAGGAAAAGAAAAAAAGGACATGCCTAAAGCTCAGTATAAGGAATTATTAGGCACATGCAAATCCAACCTCCAAAAAGGTTTCAGCTCACACCAGTCAAATGACCATCAGCAAAACGTCTACAACCTATAAATGCTGAAGGGGTTTTAGAGAACTTTGTACCTTCTAGCAGCTGGTGGGATGTAAAGTGGTAACAGCATTAACGAAAACTGAATGGAGCTGCTTTAAAAGGTAAAAATTGAGCTACCAGATGATGTAGCAGGGCACCTTTTGGGCCTATAATCTAAGACCACCAGAATCGGAAAGACAGAGGCAGGCAAATGTGCACTGCAGCAATATTGAAATAGCCAAGACATGGAAGCAAAAAAAAGGCCCATAAACAGATGAATTGACAAAGAAGAAGTGGTATATGTACAGAATGGAATAGTAGCCTCGGGAAAAAAATGAAGAGTGCCATTTTCAGGACTACAAATGAGCTTAGAAATAATCATATTAGGTAAAGTAAGTCAAAAGGGAATGACAAATATACTATGATATCATTTATACAAGTTATCCTAAGATTGCTACCAATGAACATACCTCCACAGAAAAAGACACTCACAGACTTATAAAACAAACTAATGGTTAACCAAAATGAAAGGTGGAAGGATGGAAAAATTAGGATTATGGGGCTAACCTAAATAGGCTAATGTATGTTAAATGTATATAAACACTTAACATAAAAACTATATAAATTTCCTGCAATTCTGCCTTGCTTTTAACTCCTCTTCGTTGCCTTCCTTCAATATATTTTTGGACTTGAGTTACCATTTATAACTCTACAGGACTGTGAATTGCAGTGCCCCTGAGCTCCATTTTTCAACTCGCTTTTTTGGAAGCTGGCCGCAAAACCGCAGGATTGCTTAAGGCCCTATTCTGGTTCCGTGCGGCAGGCTGAGCCTGTGGTTAATTCTTCTTCCTGATGGGAAATTAGAGTGGCCTGTGCCTGTCCCAACACCTAGCGCTAGCCTCTCATTGTTTCCCCCTCTTCCCGTTCATCCTCAGGACAAACTGCAACCTGTACGGAACAGGAGCTTAAAGGTGCTGATTCTCCAAGAGGGAGATTGCTAGTAAAGCGGCTGGAATGGCGAACCCGAGCACAAGGAGATGAGAAATGGGGTGGGTTTTAGAAACCTTTCCTGATCACACGGTGTACCATCTTCTGGGATTCTCAGGCATTTTTTCGATGTAGGAAGATGCCCTTGAACCTGGAGATTTGGGACCCATGGGATGGGAACCACGCAGTATTACTTTAAAGGGTCTGCATTTGCTCACCCAACCTCACCAATCCTCTCAGCCCCAAGAGTGTCCACCCTTATGTCTCAATCAGCTGTGGGTCTAGATATGGTCAATCCAGGTGGCATCACATCCCCTGAACGAATTTTGTAAGAATTTCTCTCTATTTCACTGTCTTTGTTTCACGGGTTTTTAAAAGTAATTGAATTTTATAATGGGGTTTATCTGCTTTTCACTGCTGTGTTTATGCCGCTTTACACCCACTTGACTCACTTACAGAGAGATATCAATTCATATGTTTTAAGATTCTTACTAGTCAGATATATTCTTGGGCGGTGAATAGGGTGTGTTGAGTCCAGTTCACTGAGCAAGGCGTACTTCTTGTCTATTACATATTGGGTATATGGAACGGTATCTGAGCTAATTTGAAACCCTTGTTTTATGCATCACCCCACCTCACCTTTCCAGTTAAGCAGCCATAGTGTGTTTTCTCAACGAGTGACTCTGTTCTGTTTTGTAATTCAGTTCAAGGGTAGCGGTTTTTCCATTCCCTGTATAAGTGATATCTTATAATAAGTGTCTTTTTCTGTGTGACTTATTTCACTTAGAATCGTCGTACCTAAAATCATTCATCATGCTGCTACTAGCCTTATGACGTTGATTTCATGGCTGAGTGATATTGCATTGTACATAAGGACCACAGCTTCTTTATCCATTTTTCTCTTTCCTGGGATATTTAACGTGTAACGAAGTGGAGGTTCTTGTCAACAGAGCAGCCCTAAACTTTGGGGTGCCTGTGTCTTGCTGATTTTTAGTTTTCCCAGTATATACGCCCATGAGTGGAAGTGCCCTATGCTCTCTAAGCTGTGTTTTGTAGATGTTTCAGGACACACCGTGCACTTCGCCAGAGTGGCTCTTCGCAATTTACATCCTGCCCATCAGCGTAGCAAGGCTCCCATTTCTCCATGGCCTTTCCTGCATTTCTGGTATTGACCCTTTATTCAGCATGGCCCTTTTGAGCGATGGGAAGCGAGACTTCTTTGTAGCGCTGATTTGCCTTTCCAGGTTTCTTGGTTGACCAAAAAGGGCGTATGCGTTTTTTCCTGAATATATTCAGGAAAAAACGCATACGCCCTTTTTGGCCAAGGGCATCATTGTCGAGGTTTTGCCGCTTTCCATGTGCTTTAAAGGCGATTCGAATCTACCTCCTGAAATCTGTTTCCTGCAATTCTGCCTTGCTTTCAAATCCTCTTCGTTGCCTTCCCTCAATATATTTGTGGACGACAGTTATCATTTATAACTCTGCAGGTTTGTGAATTGCAGTGCCCCTGAGCTCCATTTTTCAACTCGCTCTTTTGGGAGTTGGCCGAAAAACCGCAGGATGGCTTCAGGCCCAATCTGGTTCCATGGGGCAGGCTGAGCCTGTGGTTAATTCTTCTTCCTGATGGAAATTAGAGTGACCTGTGCCTGTCCGAACACCTAGAGCTACCCTCTCATGGGTTCCCCCTCTTCCCATTCATCCTCAGGACAAATTGCAACCTGTACGAAACAGGAGGTTAAAGGTGCTGATTCTCCAAGTGGGGAGATTGTTAGTAATGCGGCTGGAATGGCGAACCCGAGCACCAGGAGATGAGGAAAGAGGTGCGTTTCAGAAACCTTTCCCGATCACACTGTTTACCTTCCACTGGGTTTCCCATGCATTTTTTTGCTCTAAGAAGATTCCCTTGAACCTGGAGATTTGGGACCCATAGAATGGGTACCATGCACTATTACTTTAAAGGGTAGGCGTTTGCTCACCCAACCTCACCAATCCTCTCAGCCCCAAGAGTGTCCAGCCTTATATCTAATCCAGCTGTGGGTCTAGATATGGTCGATCCAGGTTGCTTCACTGCCCCTGAACGAACTTTTTACGAATTTCTCTCTCTTTCACTGTCTTTGTTGGGGGTTTTTCTGTAATCTATTTTTATAATGGGGTTTAGCTGATTTTCACTGCTGTGTTTATGCCGCTTTACACCCACTTGATTCATTTACAGAGAGATATCAATACATAGGTTTTAAGATTCTTACTTGTCAGATATGCTCTCGTGCGGTGAATACGGGGCGTTGAGTCCAGTTCACTGAGCAAGGGGTAGGTGTTGTCTGTTACATATTTGGTTTATGGAACGGTATGTGTGCTGATTTCAAACCCTTGTTTTATGCCTCACCGCACCTCACCTTTCCAGTTAAGCAGCCATCCAGTGTTTTCTAAATGTGTGACTCTGTTCTGTTTTGTAATCAGGTCATGGGTAGCGATTTTTACTTTCCCTCTATAAGTGATATCTTATGATAAGTTTCTTTTTCTGTGTGACTTATTTCACTTAGAAACATCGTACCTAAATCCACTCATCATGCTGCTAGTAGCCGTATGACACTGATTTCATGGCTGAGTGATATGCCATTGTACATAAGTACCACACTTCTTTATCCATTTTTCGCTATCCTGGCATATTTAACGTGTACTGAAGTGGAGGTTCTTGTAAACAGAGCAGTCCTAAACTTTGGGGTGCCTGTGTCTTGTTGATTTTTCGTTTTCCCATTTTATACGCCCACGAGTGGAAGGGCCCTATGCTCTCTAGCTCTGTTTTTTAGATGTTTTAGGAAACACCATGCACTTCTCCAGAGTGGCCGTTGGCAATTTACATCCCGCCCATCAGCCTAACAAGGCTCCCTTTTCTACCTGGCCTGTCCTGCACTTCTGGTTTTTACACTTTTTTGAATGGCTTTTGGACGGATGGGAAGCGAGCCTTATTTGTAGTGCTGATTTGCCTTTCCGGCTTGCTTGGTTGGCCAAAAAGGGCCTATGCGTTTTTTCCTGAATATATTCAGGAAAAAACGCATAGGCCCTTTTTGGCCAAGTGCATCATTGTCGACGTTTTGCCGCTTTTCATGTGCTCTAAAGGCGATTCGTATCTACCTCCTGAAATCTGGGGGCTTGTCCCCGCACATTCTTCTCTAATATACAACCTCGGAACACTACCTCCAGGAAGACTCTGTTGCCCTAGTAACAAGGGCTGAGAACGTAATAATGCTGCCGCCTTGTGGCTGTTTCTCACAACAGCAGCTTTAAACCCAGTGCTAATGGTTGCTTAATAGCCCCAAGGACTGCAGGGCTGTAAATGACACCTTCCCTCAAAAAATGCCCTGGGGTAGGGAATAGGCAAGAAAATTCAACACATGACAAATTTTTCAAGAAGTCAATATGAAGAGAGGAGTTGTACTCACTCTTTAAATAAAAAAGAGGAAAAGAAAAAAAGGACATGCCTAAAGCTCAGTATAAGGAATTATTAGCCACATGCAAATCCAACCTCCAAAAAGGTTTCAGCTCACACCAGTCAAATGACCATCAGCAAAACGTCTACAACCTATAAATGCTGAAGGGGTTTTAGAGAACTTTGTACCTTCTAGCAGCTGGTGGGATGTAAAGTGGTAACAGCATTAACGAAAACTGAATGGAGCTGCTTTAAAAGGTAAAAATTGAGCTACCAGATGATGTAGCAGGGCACCTTTTGGGCCTATAATCTAAGACCACCAGAATCGGAAAGACAGAGGCAGGCAAATGTGCACTGCAGCAATATTGAAATAGCCAAGACATGGAAGCAAAAAAAAGGCCCATAAACAGATGAATTGACAAAGAAGAAGTGGTATATGTACAGAATGGAATAGTAGCCTCGGGAAAAAAATGAAGAGTGCCATTTTCAGGACTACAAATGAGCTTAGAAATAATCATATTAGGTAAAGTAAGTCAAAAGGGAATGACAAATATACTATGATATCATTTATACAAGTTATCCTAAGATTGCTACCAATGAACATACCTCCACAGAAAAAGACACTCACAGACTTATAAAACAAACTAATGGTTAACCAAAATGAAAGGTGGAAGGATGGAAAAATTAGGATTATGGGGCTAACCTAAATAGGCTAATGTATGTTAAATGTATATAAACACTTAACATAAAAACTATATAAATTTCCTGCAATTCTGCCTTGCTTTTAACTCCTCTTCGTTGCCTTCCTTCAATATATTTTTGGACTTGAGTTACCATTTATAACTCTACAGGACTGTGAATTGCAGTGCCCCTGAGCTCCATTTTTCAACTCGCTTTTTTGGAAGCTGGCCGCAAAACCGCAGGATTGCTTAAGGCCCTATTCTGGTTCCGTGCGGCAGGCTGAGCCTGTGGTTAATTCTTCTTCCTGATGGGAAATTAGAGTGGCCTGTGCCTGTCCCAACACCTAGCGCTAGCCTCTCATTGTTTCCCCCTCTTCCCGTTCATCCTCAGGACAAACTGCAACCTGTACGGAAAAGGAGCTTAAAGGTGCTGATTCTCCAAGAGGGAGATTGCTAGTAAAGCGGCTGGAATGGCGAACCCGAGCACAAGGAGATGAGAAATGGGGTGGGTTTTAGAAACCTTTCCTGATCACACGGTGTACCATCTTCTGGGATTCTCAGGCATTTTTTCGATGTAGGAAGATGCCCTTGAACCTGGAGATTTGGGACCCATGGGATGGGAACCACGCAGTATTACTTTAAAGGGTCTGCATTTGCTCACCCAACCTCACCAATCCTCTCAGCCCCAAGAGTGTCCACCCTTATGTCTCAATCAGCTGTGGGTCTAGATATGGTCAATCCAGGTGGCATCACATCCCCTGAACGAATTTTGTAAGAATTTCTCTCTATTTCACTGTCTTTGTTTCACGGGTTTTTAAAAGTAATTGAATTTTATAATGGGGTTTATCTGCTTTTCACTGCTGTGTTTATGCCGCTTTACACCCACTTGACTCACTTACAGAGAGATATCAATTCATATGTTTTAAGATTCTTACTAGTCAGATATATTCTTGGGCGGTGAATAGGGTGTGTTGAGTCCAGTTCACTGAGCAAGGCGTACTTCTTGTCTATTACATATTGGCTATATGGAACGGTATCTGAGTTAATTTGAAACCCTTGTTTTATGCATCACCCCACCTCACCTTTCCAGTTAAGCAGCCATAGTGTGTTTTCTCAACGAGTGACTCTGTTCTGTTTTGTAATTCAGTTCAAGGGTAGCGGTTTTTCCATTCCCTGTATAAGTGATATCTTATAATAAGTGTCTTTTTCTGTGTGACTTATTTCACTTAGAATCGTCGTACCTAAAATCATTCATCATGCTGCTACTAGCCTTATGACGTTGATTTCATGGCTGAGTGATATTGCATTGTACATAAGGACCACAGCTTCTTTATCCATTTTTCTCTTTCCTGGGATATTTAACGTGTAACGAAGTGGAGGTTCTTGTCAACAGAGCAGCCCTAAACTTTGGGGTGCATGTGTCTTGCTGATTTTTAGTTTTCCCAGTATATACGCCCATGAGTGGAAGTGCCCTATGCTCTCTAAGCTGTGTTTTGTAGATGTTTCAGGACACACCGTGCACTTCGCCAGAGTGGCTCTTCGCAATTTACATCCTGCCCATCAGCGTAGCAAGGCTCCCATTTCTCCATGGCCTTTCCTGCATTTCTGGTATTGACCCTTTATTCAGCATGGCCCTTTTGAGCGATGGGAAGCGAGACTTCTTTGTAGCGCTGATTTGCCTTTCCAGGTTTCTTGGTTGACCAAAAAGGGCGTATGCGTTTTTTCCTGAATATATTCAGGAAAAAACGCATACGCCCTTTTTGGCCAAGGGCATCATTGTCGAGGTTTTGCCGCTTTCCATGTGCTTTAAAGGCGATTCGAATCTACCTCCTGAAATCTGTTTCCTGCAATTCTGCCTTGCTTTCAAATCCTCTTCGTTGCCTTCCCTCAATATATTTGTGGACGACAGTTATCATTTATAACTCTGCAGGTTTGTGAATTGCAGTGCCCCTGAGCTCCATTTTTCAACTCGCTCTTTTGGGAGTTGGCCGAAAAACCGCAGGATGGCTTCAGGCCCAATCTGGTTCCATGGGGCAGGCTGAGCCTGTGGTTAATTCTTCTTCCTGATGGAAATTAGAGTGACCTGTGCCTGTCCGAACACCTAGAGCTACCCTCTCATGGGTTCCCCCTCTTCCCATTCATCCTCAGGACAAATTGCAACCTGTACGAAACAGGAGGTTAAAGGTGCTGATTCTCCAAGTGGGGAGATTGTTAGTAATGCGGCTGGAATGGCGAACCCGAGCACCAGGAGATGAGGAAAGAGGTGCGTTTCAGAAACCTTTCCCGATCACACTGTTTACCTTCCACTGGGTTTCCCATGCATTTTTTTGCTCTAAGAAGATTCCCTTGAACCTGGAGATTTGGGACCCATAGAATGGGTACCATGCACTATTACTTTAAAGGGTAGGCGTTTGCTCACCCAACCTCACCAATCCTCTCAGCCCCAAGAGTGTCCAGCCTTATATCTAATCCAGCTGTGGGTCTAGATATGGTCGATCCAGGTTGCTTCACTGTCCCTGAACGAACTTTTTACGAATTTCTCTCTCTTTCACTGTCTTTGTTGGGGGTTTTTCTGTAATCTATTTTTATAATGGGGTTTAGCTGATTTTCACTGCTGTGTTTATGCCGCTTTACACCCACTTGATTCATTTACAGAGAGATATCAATACATAGGTTTTAAGATTCTTACTTGTCAGATATGCTCTCGTGCGGTGAATACGGGGCGTTGAGTCCAGTTCACTGAGCAAGGGGTAGGTGTTGTCTGTTACATATTTGGTTTATGGAACGGTATGTGTGCTAATTTCAAACCCTTGTTTTATGCCTCACCGCACCTCACCTTTCCAGTTAAGCAGCCATCCAGTGTTTTCTAAATGTGTGACTCTGTTCTGTTTTGTAATCAGGTCATGGGTAGCGATTTTTACTTTCCCTCTATAAGTGATATCTTATGATAAGTTTCTTTTTCTGTGTGACTTATTTCACTTAGAAACATCGTACCTAAATCCACTCATCATGCTGCTAGTAGCCGTATGACACTGATTTCATGGCTGAGTGATATGCCATTGTACATAAGTACCACACTTCTTTATCCATTTTTCGCTATCCTGGCATATTTAACGTGTACTGAAGTGGAGGTTCTTGTAAACAGAGCAGTCCTAAACTTTGGGGTGCCTGTGTCTTGTTGATTTTTCGTTTTCCCATTTTATACGCCCACGAGTGGAAGGGCCCTATGCTCTCTAGCTCTGTTTTTTAGATGTTTTAGGAAACACCATGCACTTCTCCAGAGTGGCCGTTGGCAATTTACATCCCGCCCATCAGCCTAACAAGGCTCCCTTTTCTACCTGGCCTGTCCTGCACTTCTGGTTTTTACACTTTTTTGAATGGCTTTTGGACGGATGGGAAGCGAGACTTATTTGTAGTGCTGATTTGCCTTTCCGGCTTGCTTGGTTGGCCAAAAAGGGCCTATGCGTTTTTTCCTGAATATATTCAGGAAAAAACGCATAGGCCCTTTTTGGCCAAGTGCATCATTGTCGACGTTTTGCCGCTTTTCATGTGCTCTAAAGGCGATTCGTATCTACCTCCTGAAATCTGGGGGCTTGTCCCCGCACATTCTTCTCTAATATACAACCTCGGAACACTACCTCCAGGAAGACTCTGTTGCCCTAGTAACAAGGGCTGAGAACGTAATAATGCTGCCGCCTTGTGGCTGTTTCTCACAACAGCAGCTTTAAACCCAGTGCTAATGGTTGCTTAATAGCCCCAAGGACTGCAGGGCTGTAAATGACACCTTCCCTCAAAAAATGCCCTGGGGTAGGGAATAGGCAAGAAAATTCAACACATGACAAATTTTTCAAGAAGTCAATATGAAGAGAGGAGTTGTACTCACTCTTTAAATAAAAAAGAGGAAAAGAAAAAAAGGACATGCCTAAAGCTCAGTATAAGGAATTATTAGCCACATGCAAATCCAACCTCCAAAAAGGTTTCAGCTCACACCAGTCAAATGACCATCAGCAAAACGTCTACAACCTATAAATGCTGAAGGGGTTTTAGAGAACTTTGTACCTTCTAGCAGCTGGTGGGATGTAAAGTGGTAACAGCATTAACGAAAACTGAATGGAGCTGCTTTAAAAGGTAAAAATTGAGCTACCAGATGATGTAGCAGGGCACCTTTTGGGCCTATAATCTAAGACCACCAGAATCGGAAAGACAGAGGCAGGCAAATGTGCACTGCAGCAATATTGAAATAGCCAAGACATGGAAGCAAAAAAAAGGCCCATAAACAGATGAATTGACAAAGAAGAAGTGGTATATGTACAGAATGGAATAGTAGCCTCGGGAAAAAAATGAAGAGTGCCATTTTCAGGACTACAAATGAGCTTAGAAATAATCATATTAGGTAAAGTAAGTCAAAAGGGAATGACAAATATACTATGATATCATTTATACAAGTTATCCTAAGATTGCTACCAATGAACATACCTCCACAGAAAAAGACACTCACAGACTTATAAAACAAACTAATGGTTAACCAAAATGAAAGGTGGAAGGATGGAAAAATTAGGATTATGGGGCTAACCTAAATAGGCTAATGTATGTTAAATGTATATAAACACTTAACATAAAAACTATATAAATTTCCTGCAATTCTGCCTTGCTTTTAACTCCTCTTCGTTGCCTTCCTTCAATATATTTTTGGACTTGAGTTACCATTTATAACTCTACAGGACTGTGAATTGCAGTGCCCCTGAGCTCCATTTTTCAACTCGCTTTTTTGGAAGCTGGCCGCAAAACCGCAGGATTGCTTAAGGCCCTATTCTGGTTCCGTGCGGCAGGCTGAGCCTGTGGTTAATTCTTCTTCCTGATGGGAAATTAGAGTGGCCTGTGCCTGTCCCAACACCTAGCGCTAGCCTCTCATTGTTTCCCCCTCTTCCCGTTCATCCTCAGGACAAACTGCAACCTGTACGGAACAGGAGCTTAAAGGTGCTGATTCTCCAAGAGGGAGATTGCTAGTAAAGCGGCTGGAATGGCGAACCCGAGCACAAGGAGATGAGAAATGGGGTGGGTTTTAGAAACCTTTCCTGATCACACGGTGTACCATCTTCTGGGATTCTCAGGCATTTTTTCGATGTAGGAAGATGCCCTTGAACCTGGAGATTTGGGACCCATGGGATGGGAACCACGCAGTATTACTTTAAAGGGTCTGCATTTGCTCACCCAACCTCACCAATCCTCTCAGCCCCAAGAGTGTCCACCCTTATGTCTCAATCAGCTGTGGGTCTAGATATGGTCAATCCAGGTGGCATCACATCCCCTGAACGAATTTTGTAAGAATTTCTCTCTATTTCACTGTCTTTGTTTCACGGGTTTTTAAAAGTAATTGAATTTTATAATGGGGTTTATCTGCTTTTCACTGCTGTGTTTATGCCGCTTTACACCCACTTGACTCACTTACAGAGAGATATCAATTCATATGTTTTAAGATTCTTACTAGTCAGATATATTCTTGGGCGGTGAATAGGGTGTGTTGAGTCCAGTTCACTGAGCAAGGCGTACTTCTTGTCTATTACATATTGGCTATATGGAACGGTATCTGAGTTAATTTGAAACCCTTGTTTTATGCATCACCCCACCTCACCTTTCCAGTTAAGCAGCCATAGTGTGTTTTCTCAACGAGTGACTCTGTTCTGTTTTGTAATTCAGTTCAAGGGTAGCGGTTTTTCCATTCCCTGTATAAGTGATATCTTATAATAAGTGTCTTTTTCTGTGTGACTTATTTCACTTAGAATCGTCGTACCTAAAATCATTCATCATGCTGCTACTAGCCTTATGACGTTGATTTCATGGCTGAGTGATATTGCATTGTACATAAGGACCACAGCTTCTTTATCCATTTTTCTCTTTCCTGGGATATTTAACGTGTAACGAAGTGGAGGTTCTTGTCAACAGAGCATCCCTAAACTTTGGGGTGCATGTGTCTTGCTGATTTTTAGTTTTCCCAGTATATACGCCCATGAGTGGAAGTGCCCTATGCTCTCTAAGCTGTGTTTTGTAGATGTTTCAGGACACACCGTGCACTTCGCCAGAGTGGCTCTTCGCAATTTACATCCTGCCCATCAGCGTAGCAAGGCTCCCATTTCTCCATGGCCTTTCCTGCATTTCTGGTATTGACCCTTTATTCAGCATGGCCCTTTTGAGCGATGGGAAGCGAGACTTCTTTGTAGCGCTGATTTGCCTTTCCAGGTTTCTTGGTTGACCAAAAAGGGCGTATGCGTTTTTTCCTGAATATATTCAGGAAAAAACGCATACGCCCTTTTTGGCCAAGGGCATCATTGTCGAGGTTTTGCCGCTTTCCATGTGCTTTAAAGGCGATTCGAATCTACCTCCTGAAATCTGTTTCCTGCAATTCTGCCTTGCTTTCAAATCCTCTTCGTTGCCTTCCCTCAATATATTTGTGGACGACAGTTATCATTTATAACTCTGCAGGTTTGTGAATTGCAGTGCCCCTGAGCTCCATTTTTCAACTCGCTCTTTTGGGAGTTGGCCGAAAAACCGCAGGATGGCTTCAGGCCCAATCTGGTTCCATGGGGCAGGCTGAGCCTGTGGTTAATTCTTCTTCCTGATGGAAATTAGAGTGACCTGTGCCTGTCCGAACACCTAGAGCTACCCTCTCATGGGTTCCCCCTCTTCCCATTCATCCTCAGGACAAATTGCAACCTGTACGAAACAGGAGGTTAAAGGTGCTGATTCTCCAAGTGGGGAGATTGTTAGTAATGCGGCTGGAATGGCGAACCCGAGCACCAGGAGATGAGGAAAGAGGTGCGTTTCAGAAACCTTTCCCGATCACACTGTTTACCTTCCACTGGGTTTCCCATGCATTTTTTTGCTCTAAGAAGATTCCCTTGAACCTGGAGATTTGGGACCCATAGAATGGGTACCATGCACTATTACTTTAAAGGGTAGGCGTTTGCTCACCCAACCTCACCAATCCTCTCAGCCCCAAGAGTGTCCAGCCTTATATCTAATCCAGCTGTGGGTCTAGATATGGTCGATCCAGGTTGCTTCACTGTCCCTGAACGAACTTTTTACGAATTTCTCTCTCTTTCACTGTCTTTGTTGGGGGTTTTTCTGTAATCTATTTTTATAATGGGGTTTAGCTGATTTTCACTGCTGTGTTTATGCCGCTTTACACCCACTTGATTCATTTACAGAGAGATATCAATACATAGGTTTTAAGATTCTTACTTGTCAGATATGCTCTTGTGCGGTGAATACGGGGCGTTGAGTCCAGTTCACTGAGCAAGGGGTAGGTGTTGTCTGTTACATATTTGGTTTATGGAACGGTATGTGTGCTAATTTCAAACCCTTGTTTTATGCCTCACCGCACCTCACCTTTCCAGTTAAGCAGCCATCCAGTGTTTTCTAAATGTGTGACTCTGTTCTGTTTTGTAATCAGGTCATGGGTAGCGATTTTTACTTTCCCTCTATAAGTGATATCTTATGATAAGTTTCTTTTTCTGTGTGACTTATTTCACTTAGAAACATCGTACCTAAATCCACTCATCATGCTGCTAGTAGCCGTATGACACTGATTTCATGGCTGAGTGATATGCCATTGTACATAAGTACCACACTTCTTTATCCATTTTTCGCTATCCTGGCATATTTAACGTGTACTGAAGTGGAGGTTCTTGTAAACAGAGCAGTCCTAAACTTTGGGGTGCCTGTGTCTTGTTGATTTTTCGTTTTCCCATTTTATACGCCCACGAGTGGAAGGGCCCTATGCTCTCTAGCTCTGTTTTTTAGATGTTTTAGGAAACACCATGCACTTCTCCAGAGTGGCCGTTGGCAATTTACATCCCGCCCATCAGCCTAACAAGGCTTCCTTTTCTACCTGGCCTGTCCTGCACTTCTGGTTTTTACACTTTTTTGAATGGCTTTTGGACGGATGGGAAGCGAGCCTTATTTGTAGTGCTGATTTGCCTTTCCGGCTTGCTTGGTTGGCCAAAAAGGGCCTATGCGTTTTTTCCTGAATATATTCAGGAAAAAACGCATAGGCCCTTTTTGGCCAAGTGCATCATTGTCGATGTTTTGCCGCTTTTCATGTGCTCTAAAGGCGATTCGTATCTACCTCCTGAAATCTGGGGGCTTGTCCCCGCACATTCTTCTCTAATATACAACCTCGGAACACTACCTCCAGGAAGACTCTGTTGCCCTAGTAACAAGGGCTGAGAACGTAATAATGCTGCCGCCTTGTGGCTGTTTCTCACAACAGCAGCTTTAAACCCAGTGCTAATGGTTGCTTAATAGCCCCAAGGACTGCAGGGCTGTAAATGACACCTTCCCTCAAAAAATGCCCTGGGGTAGGGAATAGGCAAGAAAATTCAACACATGACAAATTTTTCAAGAAGTCAATATGAAGAGAGGAGTTGTACTCACTCTTTAAATAAAAAAGAGGAAAAGAAAAAAAGGACATGCCTAAAGCTCAGTATAAGGAATTATTAGCCACATGCAAATCCAACCTCCAAAAAGGTTTCAGCTCACACCAGTCAAATGACCATCAGCAAAACGTCTACAACCTATAAATGCTGAAGGGGTTTTAGAGAACTTTGTACCTTCTAGCAGCTGGTGGGATGTAAAGTGGTAACAGCATTAACGAAAACTGAATGGAGCTGCTTTAAAAGGTAAAAATTGAGCTACCAGATGATGTAGCAGGGCACCTTTTGGGCCTATAATCTAAGACCACCAGAATCGGAAAGACAGAGGCAGGCAAATGTGCACTGCAGCAATATTGAAATAGCCAAGACATGGAAGCAAAAAAAAGGCCCATAAACAGATGAATTGACAAAGAAGAAGTGGTATATGTACAGAATGGAATAGTAGCCTCGGGAAAAAAATGAAGAGTGCCATTTTCAGGACTACAAATGAGCTTAGAAATAATCATATTAGGTAAAGTAAGTCAAAAGGGAATGACAAATATACTATGATATCATTTATACAAGTTATCCTAAGATTGCTACCAATGAACATACCTCCACAGAAAAAGACACTCACAGACTTATAAAACAAACTAATGGTTAACCAAAATGAAAGGTGGAAGGATGGAAAAATTAGGATTATGGGGCTAACCTAAATAGGCTAATGTATGTTAAATGTATATAAACACTTAACATAAAAACTATATAAATTTCCTGCAATTCTGCCTTGCTTTTAACTCCTCTTCGTTGCCTTCCTTCAATATATTTTTGGACTTGAGTTACCATTTATAACTCTACAGGACTGTGAATTGCAGTGCCCCTGAGCTCCATTTTTCAACTCGCTTTTTTGGAAGCTGGCCGCAAAACCGCAGGATTGCTTAAGGCCCTATTCTGGTTCCGTGCGGCAGGCTGAGCCTGTGGTTAATTCTTCTTCCTGATGGGAAATTAGAGTGGCCTGTGCCTGTCCCAACACCTAGCGCTAGCCTCTCATTGTTTCCCCCTCTTCCCGTTCATCCTCAGGACAAACTGCAACCTGTACGGAACAGGAGCTTAAAGGTGCTGATTCTCCAAGAGGGAGATTGCTAGTAAAGCGGCTGGAATGGCGAACCCGAGCACAAGGAGATGAGAAATGGGGTGGGTTTTAGAAACCTTTCCTGATCACACGGTGTACCATCTTCTGGGATTCTCAGGCATTTTTTCGATGTAGGAAGATGCCCTTGAACCTGGAGATTTGGGACCCATGGGATGGGAACCACGCAGTATTACTTTAAAGGGTCTGCATTTGCTCACCCAACCTCACCAATCCTCTCAGCCCCAAGAGTGTCCACCCTTATGTCTCAATCAGCTGTGGGTCTAGATATGGTCAATCCAGGTGGCATCACATCCCCTGAACGAATTTTGTAAGAATTTCTCTCTATTTCACTGTCTTTGTTTCACGGGTTTTTAAAAGTAATTGAATTTTATAATGGGGTTTATCTGCTTTTCACTGCTGTGTTTATGCCGCTTTACACCCACTTGACTCACTTACAGAGAGATATCAATTCATATGTTTTAAGATTCTTACTAGTCAGATATATTCTTGGGCGGTGAATAGGGTGTGTTGAGTCCAGTTCACTGAGCAAGGCGTACTTCTTGTCTATTACATATTGGCTATATGGAACGGTATCTGAGTTAATTTGAAACCCTTGTTTTATGCATCACCCCACCTCACCTTTCCAGTTAAGCAGCCATAGTGTGTTTTCTCAACGAGTGACTCTGTTCTGTTTTGTAATTCAGTTCAAGGGTAGCGGTTTTTCCATTCCCTGTATAAGTGATATCTTATAATAAGTGTCTTTTTCTGTGTGACTTATTTCACTTAGAATCGTCGTACCTAAAATCATTCATCATGCTGCTACTAGCCTTATGACGTTGATTTCATGGCTGAGTGATATTGCATTGTACATAAGGACCACAGCTTCTTTATCCATTTTTCTCTTTCCTGGGATATTTAACGTGTAACGAAGTGGAGGTTCTTGTCAACAGAGCAGCCCTAAACTTTGGGGTGCATGTGTCTTGCTGATTTTTAGTTTTCCCAGTATATACGCCCATGAGTGGAAGTGCCCTATGCTCTCTAAGCTGTGTTTTGTAGATGTTTCAGGACACACCGTGCACTTCGCCAGAGTGGCTCTTCGCAATTTACATCCTGCCCATCAGCGTAGCAAGGCTCCCATTTCTCCATGGCCTTTCCTGCATTTCTGGTATTGACCCTTTATTCAGCATGGCCCTTTTGAGCGATGGGAAGCGAGACTTCTTTGTAGCGCTGATTTGCCTTTCCAGGTTTCTTGGTTGACCAAAAAGGGCGTATGCGTTTTTTCCTGAATATATTCAGGAAAAAACGCATACGCCCTTTTTGGCCAAGGGCATCATTGTCGAGGTTTTGCCGCTTTCCATGTGCTTTAAAGGCGATTCGAATCTACCTCCTGAAATCTGTTTCCTGCAATTCTGCCTTGCTTTCAAATCCTCTTCGTTGCCTTCCCTCAATATATTTGTGGACGACAGTTATCATTTATAACTCTGCAGGTTTGTGAATTGCAGTGCCCCTGAGCTCCATTTTTCAACTCGCTCTTTTGGGAGTTGGCCGAAAAACCGCAGGATGGCTTCAGGCCCAATCTGGTTCCATGGGGCAGGCTGAGCCTGTGGTTAATTCTTCTTCCTGATGGAAATTAGAGTGACCTGTGCCTGTCCGAACACCTAGAGCTACCCTCTCATGGGTTCCCCCTCTTCCCATTCATCCTCAGGACAAATTGCAACCTGTACGAAACAGGAGGTTAAAGGTGCTGATTCTCCAAGTGGGGAGATTGTTAGTAATGCGGCTGGAATGGCGAACCCGAGCACCAGGAGATGAGGAAAGAGGTGCGTTTCAGAAACCTTTCCCGATCACACTGTTTACCTTCCACTGGGTTTCCCATGCATTTTTTTGCTCTAAGAAGATTCCCTTGAACCTGGAGATTTGGGACCCATAGAATGGGTACCATGCACTATTACTTTAAAGGGTAGGCGTTTGCTCACCCAACCTCACCAATCCTCTCAGCCCCAAGAGTGTCCAGCCTTATATCTAATCCAGCTGTGGGTCTAGATATGGTCGATCCAGGTTGCTTCACTGTCCCTGAACGAACTTTTTACGAATTTCTCTCTCTTTCACTGTCTTTGTTGGGGGTTTTTCTGTAATCTATTTTTATAATGGGGTTTAGCTGATTTTCACTGCTGTGTTTATGCCGCTTTACACCCACTTGATTCATTTACAGAGAGATATCAATACATAGGTTTTAAGATTCTTACTTGTCAGATATGCTCTCGTGCGGTGAATACGGGGCGTTGAGTCCAGTTCACTGAGCAAGGGGTAGGTGTTGTCTGTTACATATTTGGTTTATGGAACGGTATGTGTGCTAATTTCAAACCCTTGTTTTATGCCTCACCGCACCTCACCTTTCCAGTTAAGCAGCCATCCAGTGTTTTCTAAATGTGTGACTCTGTTCTGTTTTGTAATCAGGTCATGGGTAGCGATTTTTACTTTCCCTCTATAAGTGATATCTTATGATAAGTTTCTTTTTCTGTGTGACTTATTTCACTTAGAAACATCGTACCTAAATCCACTCATCATGCTGCTAGTAGCCGTATGACACTGATTTCATGGCTGAGTGATATGCCATTGTACATAAGTACCACACTTCTTTATCCATTTTTCGCTATCCTGGCATATTTAACGTGTACTGAAGTGGAGGTTCTTGTAAACAGAGCAGTCCTAAACTTTGGGGTGCCTGTGTCTTGTTGATTTTTCGTTTTCCCATTTTATACGCCCACGAGTGGAAGGGCCCTATGCTCTCTAGCTCTGTTTTTTAGATGTTTTAGGAAACACCATGCACTTCTCCAGAGTGGCCGTTGGCAATTTACATCCCGCCCATCAGCCTAACAAGGCTCCCTTTTCTACCTGGCCTGTCCTGCACTTCTGGTTTTTACACTTTTTTGAATGGCTTTTGGACGGATGGGAAGCGAGCCTTATTTGTAGTGCTGATTTGCCTTTCCGGCTTGCTTGGTTGGCCAAAAAGGGCCTATGCGTTTTTTCCTGAATATATTCAGGAAAAAACGCATAGGCCCTTTTTGGCCAAGTGCATCATTGTCGACGTTTTGCCGCTTTTCATGTGCTCTAAAGGCGATTCGTATCTACCTCCTGAAATCTGGGGGCTTGTCCCCGCACATTCTTCTCTAATATACAACCTCGGAACACTACCTCCAGGAAGACTCTGTTGCCCTAGTAACAAGGGCTGAGAACGTAATAATGCTGCCGCCTTGTGGCTGTTTCTCACAACAGCAGCTTTAAACCCAGTGCTAATGGTTGCTTAATAGCCCCAAGGACTGCAGGGCTGTAAATGACACCTTCCCTCAAAAAATGCCCTGGGGTAGGGAATAGGCAAGAAAATTCAACACATGACAAATTTTTCAAGAAGTCAATATGAAGAGAGGAGTTGTACTCACTCTTTAAATAAAAAAGAGGAAAAGAAAAAAAGGACATGCCTAAAGCTCAGTATAAGGAATTATTAGCCACATGCAAATCCAACCTCCAAAAAGGTTTCAGCTCACACCAGTCAAATGACCATCAGCAAAACGTCTACAACCTATAAATGCTGAAGGGGTTTTAGAGAACTTTGTACCTTCTAGCAGCTGGTGGGATGTAAAGTGGTAACAGCATTAACGAAAACTGAATGGAGCTGCTTTAAAAGGTAAAAATTGAGCTACCAGATGATGTAGCAGGGCACCTTTTGGGCCTATAATCTAAGACCACCAGAATCGGAAAGACAGAGGCAGGCAAATGTGCACTGCAGCAATATTGAAATAGCCAAGACATGGAAGCAAAAAAAAGGCCCATAAACAGATGAATTGACAAAGAAGAAGTGGTATATGTACAGAATGGAATAGTAGCCTCGGGAAAAAAATGAAGAGTGCCATTTTCAGGACTACAAATGAGCTTAGAAATAATCATATTAGGTAAAGTAAGTCAAAAGGGAATGACAAATATACTATGATATCATTTATACAAGTTATCCTAAGATTGCTACCAATGAACATACCTCCACAGAAAAAGACACTCACAGACTTATAAAACAAACTAATGGTTAACCAAAATGAAAGGTGGAAGGATGGAAAAATTAGGATTATGGGGCTAACCTAAATAGGCTAATGTATGTTAAATGTATATAAACACTTAACATAAAAACTATATAAATTTCCTGCAATTCTGCCTTGCTTTTAACTCCTCTTCGTTGCCTTCCTTCAATATATTTTTGGACTTGAGTTACCATTTATAACTCTACAGGACTGTGAATTGCAGTGCCCCTGAGCTCCATTTTTCAACTCGCTTTTTTGGAAGCTGGCCGCAAAACCGCAGGATTGCTTAAGGCCCTATTCTGGTTCCGTGCGGCAGGCTGAGCCTGTGGTTAATTCTTCTTCCTGATGGGAAATTAGAGTGGCCTGTGCCTGTCCCAACACCTAGCGCTAGCCTCTCATTGTTTCCCCCTCTTCCCGTTCATCCTCAGGACAAACTGCAACCTGTACGGAAAAGGAGCTTAAAGGTGCTGATTCTCCAAGAGGGAGATTGCTAGTAAAGCGGCTGGAATGGCGAACCCGAGCACAAGGAGATGAGAAATGGGGTGGGTTTTAGAAACCTTTCCTGATCACACGGTGTACCATCTTCTGGGATTCTCAGGCATTTTTTCGATGTAGGAAGATGCCCTTGAACCTGGAGATTTGGGACCCATGGGATGGGAACCACGCAGTATTACTTTAAAGGGTCTGCATTTGCTCACCCAACCTCACCAATCCTCTCAGCCCCAAGAGTGTCCACCCTTATGTCTCAATCAGCTGTGGGTCTAGATATGGTCAATCCAGGTGGCATCACATCCCCTGAACGAATTTTGTAAGAATTTCTCTCTATTTCACTGTCTTTGTTTCACGGGTTTTTAAAAGTAATTGAATTTTATAATGGGGTTTATCTGCTTTTCACTGCTGTGTTTATGCCGCTTTACACCCACTTGACTCACTTACAGAGAGATATCAATTCATATGTTTTAAGATTCTTACTAGTCAGATATATTCTTGGGCGGTGAATAGGGTGTGTTGAGTCCAGTTCACTGAGCAAGGCGTACTTCTTGTCTATTACATATTGGCTATATGGAACGGTATCTGAGTTAATTTGAAACCCTTGTTTTATGCATCACCCCACCTCACCTTTCCAGTTAAGCAGCCATAGTGTGTTTTCTCAACGAGTGACTCTGTTCTGTTTTGTAATTCAGTTCAAGGGTAGCGGTTTTTCCATTCCCTGTATAAGTGATATCTTATAATAAGTGTCTTTTTCTGTGTGACTTATTTCACTTAGAATCGTCGTACCTAAAATCATTCATCATGCTGCTACTAGCCTTATGACGTTGATTTCATGGCTGAGTGATATTGCATTGTACATAAGGACCACAGCTTCTTTATCCATTTTTCTCTTTCCTGGGATATTTAACGTGTAACGAAGTGGAGGTTCTTGTCAACAGAGCATCCCTAAACTTTGGGGTGCATGTGTCTTGCTGATTTTTAGTTTTCCCAGTATATACGCCCATGAGTGGAAGTGCCCTATGCTCTCTAAGCTGTGTTTTGTAGATGTTTCAGGACACACCGTGCACTTCGCCAGAGTGGCTCTTCGCAATTTACATCCTGCCCATCAGCGTAGCAAGGCTCCCATTTCTCCATGGCCTTTCCTGCATTTCTGGTATTGACCCTTTATTCAGCATGGCCCTTTTGAGCGATGGGAAGCGAGACTTCTTTGTAGCGCTGATTTGCCTTTCCAGGTTTCTTGGTTGACCAAAAAGGGCGTATGCGTTTTTTCCTGAATATATTCAGGAAAAAACGCATACGCCCTTTTTGGCCAAGGGCATCATTGTCGAGGTTTTGCCGCTTTCCATGTGCTTTAAAGGCGATTCGAATCTACCTCCTGAAATCTGTTTCCTGCAATTCTGCCTTGCTTTCAAATCCTCTTCGTTGCCTTCCCTCAATATATTTGTGGACGACAGTTATCATTTATAACTCTGCAGGTTTGTGAATTGCAGTGCCCCTGAGCTCCATTTTTCAACTCGCTCTTTTGGGAGTTGGCCGAAAAACCGCAGGATGGCTTCAGGCCCAATCTGGTTCCATGGGGCAGGCTGAGCCTGTGGTTAATTCTTCTTCCTGATGGAAATTAGAGTGACCTGTGCCTGTCCGAACACCTAGAGCTACCCTCTCATGGGTTCCCCCTCTTCCCATTCATCCTCAGGACAAATTGCAACCTGTACGAAACAGGAGGTTAAAGGTGCTGATTCTCCAAGTGGGGAGATTGTTAGTAATGCGGCTGGAATGGCGAACCCGAGCACCAGGAGATGAGGAAAGAGGTGCGTTTCAGAAACCTTTCCCGATCACACTGTTTACCTTCCACTGGGTTTCCCATGCATTTTTTTGCTCTAAGAAGATTCCCTTGAACCTGGAGATTTGGGACCCATAGAATGGGTACCATGCACTATTACTTTAAAGGGTAGGCGTTTGCTCACCCAACCTCACCAATCCTCTCAGCCCCAAGAGTGTCCAGCCTTATATCTAATCCAGCTGTGGGTCTAGATATGGTCGATCCAGGTTGCTTCACTGTCCCTGAACAAACTTTTTACGAATTTCTCTCTCTTTCACTGTCTTTGTTGGGGGTTTTTCTGTAATCTATTTTTATAATGGGGTTTAGCTGATTTTCACTGCTGTGTTTATGCCGCTTTACACCCACTTGATTCATTTACAGAGAGATATCAATACATAGGTTTTAAGATTCTTACTTGTCAGATATGCTCTCGTGCGGTGAATACGGGGCGTTGAGTCCAGTTCACTGAGCAAGGGGTAGGTGTTGTCTGTTACATATTTGGTTTATGGAACGGTATGTGTGCTAATTTCAAACCCTTGTTTTATGCCTCACCGCACCTCACCTTTCCAGTTAAGCAGCCATCCAGTGTTTTCTAAATGTGTGACTCTGTTCTGTTTTGTAATCAGGTCATGGGTAGCGATTTTTACTTTCCCTCTATAAGTGATATCTTATGATAAGTTTCTTTTTCTGTGTGACTTATTTCACTTAGAAACATCGTACCTAAATCCACTCATCATGCTGCTAGTAGCCGTATGACACTGATTTCATGGCTGAGTGATATGCCATTGTACATAAGTACCACACTTCTTTATCCATTTTTCGCTATCCTGGCATATTTAACGTGTACTGAAGTGGAGGTTCTTGTAAACAGAGCAGTCCTAAACTTTGGGGTGCCTGTGTCTTGTTGATTTTTCGTTTTCCCATTTTATACGCCCACGAGTGGAAGGGCCCTATGCTCTCTAGCTCTGTTTTTTAGATGTTTTAGGAAACACCATGCACTTCTCCAGAGTGGCCGTTGGCAATTTACATCCCGCCCATCAGCCTAACAAGGCTCCCTTTTCTACCTGGCCTGTCCTGCACTTCTGGTTTTTACACTTTTTTGAATGGCTTTTGGACGGATGGGAAGCGAGCCTTATTTGTAGTGCTGATTTGCCTTTCCGGCTTGCTTGGTTGGCCAAAAAGGGCCTATGCGTTTTTTCCTGAATATATTCAGGAAAAAACGCATAGGCCCTTTTTGGCCAAGTGCATCATTGTCGACGTTTTGCCGCTTTTCATGTGCTCTAAAGGCGATTCGTATCTACCTCCTGAAATCTGGGGGCTTGTCCCCGCACATTCTTCTCTAATATACAACCTCGGAACACTACCTCCAGGAAGACTCTGTTGCCCTAGTAACAAGGGCTGAGAACGTAATAATGCTGCCGCCTTGTGGCTGTTTCTCACAACAGCAGCTTTAAACCCAGTGCTAATGGTTGCTTAATAGCCCCAAGGACTGCAGGGCTGTAAATGACACCTTCCCTCAAAAAATGCCCTGGGGTAGGGAATAGGCAAGAAAATTCAACACATGACAAATTTTTCAAGAAGTCAATATGAAGAGAGGAGTTGTACTCACTCTTTAAATAAAAAAGAGGAAAAGAAAAAAAGGACATGCCTAAAGCTCAGTATAAGGAATTATTAGCCACATGCAAATCCAACCTCCAAAAAGGTTTCAGCTCACACCAGTCAAATGACCATCAGCAAAACGTCTACAACCTATAAATGCTGAAGGGGTTTTAGAGAACTTTGTACCTTCTAGCAGCTGGTGGGATGTAAAGTGGTAACAGCATTAACGAAAACTGAATGGAGCTGCTTTAAAAGGTAAAAATTGAGCTACCAGATGATGTAGCAGGGCACCTTTTGGGCCTATAATCTAAGACCACCAGAATCGGAAAGACAGAGGCAGGCAAATGTGCACTGCAGCAATATTGAAATAGCCAAGACATGGAAGCAAAAAAAAGGCCCATAAACAGATGAATTGACAAAGAAGAAGTGGTATATGTACAGAATGGAATAGTAGCCTCGGGAAAAAAATGAAGAGTGCCATTTTCAGGACTACAAATGAGCTTAGAAATAATCATATTAGGTAAAGTAAGTCAAAAGGGAATGACAAATATACTATGATATCATTTATACAAGTTATCCTAAGATTGCTACCAATGAACATACCTCCACAGAAAAAGACACTCACAGACTTATAAAACAAACTAATGGTTAACCAAAATGAAAGGTGGAAGGATGGAAAAATTAGGATTATGGGGCTAACCTAAATAGGCTAATGTATGTTAAATGTATATAAACACTTAACATAAAAACTATATAAATTTCCTGCAATTCTGCCTTGCTTTTAACTCCTCTTCGTTGCCTTCCTTCAATATATTTTTGGACTTGAGTTACCATTTATAACTCTACAGGACTGTGAATTGCAGTGCCCCTGAGCTCCATTTTTCAACTCGCTTTTTTGGAAGCTGGCCGCAAAACCGCAGGATTGCTTAAGGCCCTATTCTGGTTCCGTGCGGCAGGCTGAGCCTGTGGTTAATTCTTCTTCCTGATGGGAAATTAGAGTGGCCTGTGCCTGTCCCAACACCTAGCGCTAGCCTCTCATTGTTTCCCCCTCTTCCCGTTCATCCTCAGGACAAACTGCAACCTGTACGGAACAGGAGCTTAAAGGTGCTGATTCTCCAAGAGGGAGATTGCTAGTAAAGCGGCTGGAATGGCGAACCCGAGCACAAGGAGATGAGAAATGGGGTGGGTTTTAGAAACCTTTCCTGATCACACGGTGTACCATCTTCTGGGATTCTCAGGCATTTTTTCGATGTAGGAAGATGCCCTTGAACCTGGAGATTTGGGACCCATGGGATGGGAACCACGCAGTATTACTTTAAAGGGTCTGCATTTGCTCACCCAACCTCACCAATCCTCTCAGCCCCAAGAGTGTCCACCCTTATGTCTCAATCAGCTGTGGGTCTAGATATGGTCAATCCAGGTGGCATCACATCCCCTGAACGAATTTTGTAAGAATTTCTCTCTATTTCACTGTCTTTGTTTCACGGGTTTTTAAAAGTAATTGAATTTTATAATGGGGTTTATCTGCTTTTCACTGCTGTGTTTATGCCGCTTTACACCCACTTGACTCACTTACAGAGAGATATCAATTCATATGTTTTAAGATTCTTACTAGTCAGATATATTCTTGGGCGGTGAATAGGGTGTGTTGAGTCCAGTTCACTGAGCAAGGCGTACTTCTTGTCTATTACATATTGGCTATATGGAACGGTATCTGAGTTAATTTGAAACCCTTGTTTTATGCATCACCCCACCTCACCTTTCCAGTTAAGCAGCCATAGTGTGTTTTCTCAACGAGTGACTCTGTTCTGTTTTGTAATTCAGTTCAAGGGTAGCGGTTTTTCCATTCCCTGTATAAGTGATATCTTATAATAAGTGTCTTTTTCTGTGTGACTTATTTCACTTAGAATCGTCGTACCTAAAATCATTCATCATGCTGCTACTAGCCTTATGACGTTGATTTCATGGCTGAGTGATATTGCATTGTACATAAGGACCACAGCTTCTTTATCCATTTTTCTCTTTCCTGGGATATTTAACGTGTAACGAAGTGGAGGTTCTTGTCAACAGAGCAGCCCTAAACTTTGGGGTGCATGTGTCTTGCTGATTTTTAGTTTTCCCAGTATATACGCCCATGAGTGGAAGTGCCCTATGCTCTCTAAGCTGTGTTTTGTAGATGTTTCAGGACACACCGTGCACTTCGCCAGAGTGGCTCTTCGCAATTTACATCCTGCCCATCAGCGTAGCAAGGCTCCCATTTCTCCATGGCCTTTCCTGCATTTCTGGTATTGACCCTTTATTCAGCATGGCCCTTTTGAGCGATGGGAAGCGAGACTTCTTTGTAGCGCTGATTTGCCTTTCCAGGTTTCTTGGTTGACCAAAAAGGGCGTATGCGTTTTTTCCTGAATATATTCAGGAAAAAACGCATACGCCCTTTTTGGCCAAGGGCATCATTGTCGAGGTTTTGCCGCTTTCCATGTGCTTTAAAGGCGATTCGAATCTACCTCCTGAAATCTGTTTCCTGCAATTCTGCCTTGCTTTCAAATCCTCTTCGTTGCCTTCCCTCAATATATTTGTGGACGACAGTTATCATTTATAACTCTGCAGGTTTGTGAATTGCAGTGCCCCTGAGCTCCATTTTTCAACTCGCTCTTTTGGGAGTTGGCCGAAAAACCGCAGGATGGCTTCAGGCCCAATCTGGTTCCATGGGGCAGGCTGAGCCTGTGGTTAATTCTTCTTCCTGATGGAAATTAGAGTGACCTGTGCCTGTCCGAACACCTAGAGCTACCCTCTCAAGGGTTCCCCCTCTTCCCATTCATCCTCAGGACAAATTGCAACCTGTACGAAACAGGAGGTTAAAGGTGCTGATTCTCCAAGTGGGGAGATTGTTAGTAATGCGGCTGGAATGGCGAACCCGAGCACCAGGAGATGAGGAAAGAGGTGCGTTTCAGAAACCTTTCCCGATCACACTGTTTACCTTCCACTGGGTTTCCCATGCATTTTTTTGCTCTAAGAAGATTCCCTTGAACCTGGAGATTTGGGACCCATAGAATGGGTACCATGCACTATTACTTTAAAGGGTAGGCGTTTGCTCACCCAACCTCACCAATCCTCTCAGCCCCAAGAGTGTCCAGCCTTATATCTAATCCAGCTGTGGGTCTAGATATGGTCGATCCAGGTTGCTTCACTGTCCCTGAACAAACTTTTTACGAATTTCTCTCTCTTTCACTGTCTTTGTTGGGGGTTTTTCTGTAATCTATTTTTATAATGGGGTTTAGCTGATTTTCACTGCTGTGTTTATGCCGCTTTACACCCACTTGATTCATTTACAGAGAGATATCAATACATAGGTTTTAAGATTCTTACTTGTCAGATATGCTCTCGTGCGGTGAATACGGGGCGTTGAGTCCAGTTCACTGAGCAAGGGGTAGGTGTTGTCTGTTACATATTTGGTTTATGGAACGGTATGTGTGCTAATTTCAAACCCTTGTTTTATGCCTCACCGCACCTCACCTTTCCAGTTAAGCAGCCATCCAGTGTTTTCTAAATGTGTGACTCTGTTCTGTTTTGTAATCAGGTCATGGGTAGCGATTTTTACTTTCCCTCTATAAGTGATATCTTATGATAAGTTTCTTTTTCTGTGTGACTTATTTCACTTAGAAACATCGTACCTAAATCCACTCATCATGCTGCTAGTAGCCGTATGACACTGATTTCATGGCTGAGTGATATGCCATTGTACATAAGTACCACACTTCTTTATCCATTTTTCGCTATCCTGGCATATTTAACGTGTACTGAAGTGGAGGTTCTTGTAAACAGAGCAGTCCTAAACTTTGGGGTGCCTGTGTCTTGTTGATTTTTCGTTTTCCCATTTTATACGCCCACGAGTGGAAGGGCCCTATGCTCTCTAGCTCTGTTTTTTAGATGTTTTAGGAAACACCATGCACTTCTCCAGAGTGGCCGTTGGCAATTTACATCCCGCCCATCAGCCTAACAAGGCTCCCTTTTCTACCTGGCCTGTCCTGCACTTCTGGTTTTTACACTTTTTTGAATGGCTTTTGGACGGATGGGAAGCGAGCCTTATTTGTAGTGCTGATTTGCCTTTCCGGCTTGCTTGGTTGGCCAAAAAGGGCCTATGCGTTTTTTCCTGAATATATTCAGGAAAAAACGCATAGGCCCTTTTTGGCCAAGTGCATCATTGTCGACGTTTTGCCGCTTTTCATGTGCTCTAAAGGCGATTCGTATCTACCTCCTGAAATCTGGGGGCTTGTCCCCGCACATTCTTCTCTAATATACAACCTCGGAACACTACCTCCAGGAAGACTCTGTTGCCCTAGTAACAAGGGCTGAGAACGTAATAATGCTGCCGCCTTGTGGCTGTTTCTCACAACAGCAGCTTTAAACCCAGTGCTAATGGTTGCTTAATAGCCCCAAGGACTGCAGGGCTGTAAATGACACCTTCCCTCAAAAAATGCCCTGGGGTAGGGAATAGGCAAGAAAATTCAACACATGACAAATTTTTCAAGAAGTCAATATGAAGAGAGGAGTTGTACTCACTCTTTAAATAAAAAAGAGGAAAAGAAAAAAAGGACATGCCTAAAGCTCAGTATAAGGAATTATTAGCCACATGCAAATCCAACCTCCAAAAAGGTTTCAGCTCACACCAGTCAAATGACCATCAGCAAAACGTCTACAACCTATAAATGCTGAAGGGGTTTTAGAGAACTTTGTACCTTCTAGCAGCTGGTGGGATGTAAAGTGGTAACAGCATTAACGAAAACTGAATGGAGCTGCTTTAAAAGGTAAAAATTGAGCTACCAGATGATGTAGCAGGGCACCTTTTGGGCCTATAATCTAAGACCACCAGAATCGGAAAGACAGAGGCAGGCAAATGTGCACTGCAGCAATATTGAAATAGCCAAGACATGGAAGCAAAAAAAAGGCCCATAAACAGATGAATTGACAAAGAAGAAGTGGTATATGTACAGAATGGAATAGTAGCCTCGGGAAAAAAATGAAGAGTGCCATTTTCAGGACTACAAATGAGCTTAGAAATAATCATATTAGGTAAAGTAAGTCAAAAGGGAATGACAAATATACTATGATATCATTTATACAAGTTATCCTAAGATTGCTACCAATGAACATACCTCCACAGAAAAAGACACTCACAGACTTATAAAACAAACTAATGGTTAACCAAAATGAAAGGTGGAAGGATGGAAAAATTAGGATTATGGGGCTAACCTAAATAGGCTAATGTATGTTAAATGTATATAAACACTTAACATAAAAACTATATAAATTTCCTGCAATTCTGCCTTGCTTTTAACTCCTCTTCGTTGCCTTCCTTCAATATATTTTTGGACTTGAGTTACCATTTATAACTCTACAGGACTGTGAATTGCAGTGCCCCTGAGCTCCATTTTTCAACTCGCTTTTTTGGAAGCTGGCCGCAAAACCGCAGGATTGCTTAAGGCCCTATTCTGGTTCCGTGCGGCAGGCTGAGCCTGTGGTTAATTCTTCTTCCTGATGGGAAATTAGAGTGGCCTGTGCCTGTCCCAACACCTAGCGCTAGCCTCTCATTGTTTCCCCCTCTTCCCGTTCATCCTCAGGACAAACTGCAACCTGTACGGAACAGGAGCTTAAAGGTGCTGATTCTCCAAGAGGGAGATTGCTAGTAAAGCGGCTGGAATGGCGAACCCGAGCACAAGGAGATGAGAAATGGGGTGGGTTTTAGAAACCTTTCCTGATCACACGGTGTACCATCTTCTGGGATTCTCAGGCATTTTTTCGATGTAGGAAGATGCCCTTGAACCTGGAGATTTGGGACCCATGGGATGGGAACCACGCAGTATTACTTTAAAGGGTCTGCATTTGCTCACCCAACCTCACCAATCCTCTCAGCCCCAAGAGTGTCCACCCTTATGTCTCAATCAGCTGTGGGTCTAGATATGGTCAATCCAGGTGGCATCACATCCCCTGAACGAATTTTGTAAGAATTTCTCTCTATTTCACTGTCTTTGTTTCACGGGTTTTTAAAAGTAATTGAATTTTATAATGGGGTTTATCTGCTTTTCACTGCTGTGTTTATGCCGCTTTACACCCACTTGACTCACTTACAGAGAGATATCAATTCATATGTTTTAAGATTCTTACTAGTCAGATATATTCTTGGGCGGTGAATAGGGTGTGTTGAGTCCAGTTCACTGAGCAAGGCGTACTTCTTGTCTATTACATATTGGCTATATGGAACGGTATCTGAGTTAATTTGAAACCCTTGTTTTATGCATCACCCCACCTCACCTTTCCAGTTAAGCAGCCATAGTGTGTTTTCTCAACGAGTGACTCTGTTCTGTTTTGTAATTCAGTTCAAGGGTAGCGGTTTTTCCATTCCCTGTATAAGTGATATCTTATAATAAGTGTCTTTTTCTGTGTGACTTATTTCACTTAGAATCGTCGTACCTAAAATCATTCATCATGCTGCTACTAGCCTTATGACGTTGATTTCATGGCTGAGTGATATTGCATTGTACATAAGGACCACAGCTTCTTTATCCATTTTTCTCTTTCCTGGGATATTTAACGTGTAACGAAGTGGAGGTTCTTGTCAACAGAGCAGCCCTAAACTTTGGGGTGCATGTGTCTTGCTGATTTTTAGTTTTCCCAGTATATACGCCCATGAGTGGAAGTGCCCTATGCTCTCTAAGCTGTGTTTTGTAGATGTTTCAGGACACACCGTGCACTTCGCCAGAGTGGCTCTTCGCAATTTACATCCTGCCCATCAGCGTAGCAAGGCTCCCATTTCTCCATGGCCTTTCCTGCATTTCTGGTATTGACCCTTTATTCAGCATGGCCCTTTTGAGCGATGGGAAGCGAGACTTCTTTGTAGCGCTGATTTGCCTTTCCAGGTTTCTTGGTTGACCAAAAAGGGCGTATGCGTTTTTTCCTGAATATATTCAGGAAAAAACGCATACGCCCTTTTTGGCCAAGGGCATCATTGTCGAGGTTTTGCCGCTTTCCATGTGCTTTAAAGGCGATTCGAATCTACCTCCTGAAATCTGTTTCCTGCAATTCTGCCTTGCTTTCAAATCCTCTTCGTTGCCTTCCCTCAATATATTTGTGGACGACAGTTATCATTTATAACTCTGCAGGTTTGTGAATTGCAGTGCCCCTGAGCTCCATTTTTCAACTCGCTCTTTTGGGAGTTGGCCGAAAAACCGCAGGATGGCTTCAGGCCCAATCTGGTTCCATGGGGCAGGCTGAGCCTGTGGTTAATTCTTCTTCCTGATGGAAATTAGAGTGACCTGTGCCTGTCCGAACACCTAGAGCTACCCTCTCATGGGTTCCCCCTCTTCCCATTCATCCTCAGGACAAATTGCAACCTGTACGAAACAGGAGGTTAAAGGTGCTGATTCTCCAAGTGGGGAGATTGTTAGTAATGCGGCTGGAATGGCGAACCCGAGCACCAGGAGATGAGGAAAGAGGTGCGTTTCAGAAACCTTTCCCGATCACACTGTTTACCTTCCACTGGGTTTCCCATGCATTTTTTTGCTCTAAGAAGATTCCCTTGAACCTGGAGATTTGGGACCCATAGAATGGGTACCATGCACTATTACTTTAAAGGGTAGGCGTTTGCTCACCCAACCTCACCAATCCTCTCAGCCCCAAGAGTGTCCAGCCTTATATCTAATCCAGCTGTGGGTCTAGATATGGTCGATCCAGGTTGCTTCACTGTCCCTGAACGAACTTTTTACGAATTTCTCTCTCTTTCACTGTCTTTGTTGGGGGTTTTTCTGTAATCTATTTTTATAATGGGGTTTAGCTGATTTTCACTGCTGTGTTTATGCCGCTTTACACCCACTTGATTCATTTACAGAGAGATATCAATACATAGGTTTTAAGATTCTTACTTGTCAGATATGCTCTCGTGCGGTGAATACGGGGCGTTGAGTCCAGTTCACTGAGCAAGGGGTAGGTGTTGTCTGTTACATATTTGGTTTATGGAACGGTATGTGTGCTAATTTCAAACCCTTGTTTTATGCCTCACCGCACCTCACCTTTCCAGTTAAGCAGCCATCCAGTGTTTTCTAAATGTGTGACTCTGTTCTGTTTTGTAATCAGGTCATGGGTAGCGATTTTTACTTTCCCTCTATAAGTGATATCTTATGATAAGTTTCTTTTTCTGTGTGACTTATTTCACTTAGAAACATCGTACCTAAATCCACTCATCATGCTGCTAGTAGCCGTATGACACTGATTTCATGGCTGAGTGATATGCCATTGTACATAAGTACCACACTTCTTTATCCATTTTTCGCTATCCTGGCATATTTAACGTGTACTGAAGTGGAGGTTCTTGTAAACAGAGCAGTCCTAAACTTTGGGGTGCCTGTGTCTTGTTGATTTTTCGTTTTCCCATTTTATACGCCCACGAGTGGAAGGGCCCTATGCTCTCTAGCTCTGTTTTTTAGATGTTTTAGGAAACACCATGCACTTCTCCAGAGTGGCCGTTGGCAATTTACATCCCGCCCATCAGCCTAACAAGGCTCCCTTTTCTACCTGGCCTGTCCTGCACTTCTGGTTTTTACACTTTTTTGAATGGCTTTTGGACGGATGGGAAGCGAGCCTTATTTGTAGTGCTGATTTGCCTTTCCGGCTTGCTTGGTTGGCCAAAAAGGGCCTATGCGTTTTTTCCTGAATATATTCAGGAAAAAACGCATAGGCCCTTTTTGGCCAAGTGCATCATTGTCGACGTTTTGCCGCTTTTCATGTGCTCTAAAGGCGATTCGTATCTACCTCCTGAAATCTGGGGGCTTGTCCCCGCACATTCTTCTCTAATATACAACCTCGGAACACTACCTCCAGGAAGACTCTGTTGCCCTAGTAACAAGGGCTGAGAACGTAATAATGCTGCCGCCTTGTGGCTGTTTCTCACAACAGCAGCTTTAAACCCAGTGCTAATGGTTGCTTAATAGCCCCAAGGACTGCAGGGCTGTAAATGACACCTTCCCTCAAAAAATGCCCTGGGGTAGGGAATAGGCAAGAAAATTCAACACATGACAAATTTTTCAAGAAGTCAATATGAAGAGAGGAGTTGTACTCACTCTTTAAATAAAAAAGAGGAAAAGAAAAAAAGGACATGCCTAAAGCTCAGTATAAGGAATTATTAGCCACATGCAAATCCAACCTCCAAAAAGGTTTCAGCTCACTCCAGTCAAATGACCATCAGCAAAACGTCTACAACCTATAAATGCTGAAGGGGTTTTAGAGAACTTTGTACCTTCTAGCAGCTGGTGGGATGTAAAGTGGTAACAGCATTAACGAAAACTGAATGGAGCTGCTTTAAAAGGTAAAAATTGAGCTACCAGATGATGTAGCAGGGCACCTTTTGGGCCTATAATCTAAGACCACCAGAATCGGAAAGACAGAGGCAGGCAAATGTGCACTGCAGCAATATTGAAATAGCCAAGACATGGAAGCAAAAAAAAGGCCCATAAACAGATGAATTGACAAAGAAGAAGTGGTATATGTACAGAATGGAATAGTAGCCTCGGGAAAAAAATGAAGAGTGCCATTTTCAGGACTACAAATGAGCTTAGAAATAATCATATTAGGTAAAGTAAGTCAAAAGGGAATGACAAATATACTATGATATCATTTATACAAGTTATCCTAAGATTGCTACCAATGAACATACCTCCACAGAAAAAGACACTCACAGACTTATAAAACAAACTAATGGTTAACCAAAATGAAAGGTGGAAGGATGGAAAAATTAGGATTATGGGGCTAACCTAAATAGGCTAATGTATGTTAAATGTATATAAACACTTAACATAAAAACTATATAAATTTCCTGCAATTCTGCCTTGCTTTTAACTCCTCTTCGTTGCCTTCCTTCAATATATTTTTGGACTTGAGTTACCATTTATAACTCTACAGGACTGTGAATTGCAGTGCCCCTGAGCTCCATTTTTCAACTCGCTTTTTTGGAAGCTGGCCGCAAAACCGCAGGATTGCTTAAGGCCCTATTCTGGTTCCGTGCGGCAGGCTGAGCCTGTGGTTAATTCTTCTTCCTGATGGGAAATTAGAGTGGCCTGTGCCTGTCCCAACACCTAGCGCTAGCCTCTCATTGTTTCCCCCTCTTCCCGTTCATCCTCAGGACAAACTGCAACCTGTACGGAAAAGGAGCTTAAAGGTGCTGATTCTCCAAGAGGGAGATTGCTAGTAAAGCGGCTGGAATGGCGAACCCGAGCACAAGGAGATGAGAAATGGGGTGGGTTTTAGAAACCTTTCCTGATCACACGGTGTACCATCTTCTGGGATTCTCAGGCATTTTTTCGATGTAGGAAGATGCCCTTGAACCTGGAGATTTGGGACCCATGGGATGGGAACCACGCAGTATTACTTTAAAGGGTCTGCATTTGCTCACCCAACCTCACCAATCCTCTCAGCCCCAAGAGTGTCCACCCTTATGTCTCAATCAGCTGTGGGTCTAGATATGGTCAATCCAGGTGGCATCACATCCCCTGAACGAATTTTGTAAGAATTTCTCTCTATTTCACTGTCTTTGTTTCACGGGTTTTTAAAAGTAATTGAATTTTATAATGGGGTTTATCTGCTTTTCACTGCTGTGTTTATGCCGCTTTACACCCACTTGACTCACTTACAGAGAGATATCAATTCATATGTTTTAAGATTCTTACTAGTCAGATATATTCTTGGGCGGTGAATAGGGTGTGTTGAGTCCAGTTCACTGAGCAAGGCGTACTTCTTGTCTATTACATATTGGCTATATGGAACGGTATCTGAGTTAATTTGAAACCCTTGTTTTATGCATCACCCCACCTCACCTTTCCAGTTAAGCAGCCATAGTGTGTTTTCTCAACGAGTGACTCTGTTCTGTTTTGTAATTCAGTTCAAGGGTAGCGGTTTTTCCATTCCCTGTATAAGTGATATCTTATAATAAGTGTCTTTTTCTGTGTGACTTATTTCACTTAGAATCGTCGTACCTAAAATCATTCATCATGCTGCTACTAGCCTTATGACGTTGATTTCATGGCTGAGTGATATTGCATTGTACATAAGGACCACAGCTTCTTTATCCATTTTTCTCTTTCCTGGGATATTTAACGTGTAACGAAGTGGAGGTTCTTGTCAACAGAGCAGCCCTAAACTTTGGGGTGCATGTGTCTTGCTGATTTTTAGTTTTCCCAGTATATACGCCCATGAGTGGAAGTGCCCTATGCTCTCTAAGCTGTGTTTTGTAGATGTTTCAGGACACACCGTGCACTTCGCCAGAGTGGCTCTTCGCAATTTACATCCTGCCCATCAGCGTAGCAAGGCTCCCATTTCTCCATGGCCTTTCCTGCATTTCTGGTATTGACCCTTTATTCAGCATGGCCCTTTTGAGCGATGGGAAGCGAGACTTCTTTGTAGCGCTGATTTGCCTTTCCAGGTTTCTTGGTTGACCAAAAAGGGCGTATGCGTTTTTTCCTGAATATATTCAGGAAAAAACGCATACGCCCTTTTTGGCCAAGGGCATCATTGTCGAGGTTTTGCCGCTTTCCATGTGCTTTAAAGGCGATTCGAATCTACCTCCTGAAATCTGTTTCCTGCAATTCTGCCTTGCTTTCAAATCCTCTTCGTTGCCTTCCCTCAATATATTTGTGGACGACAGTTATCATTTATAACTCTGCAGGTTTGTGAATTGCAGTGCCCCTGAGCTCCATTTTTCAACTCGCTCTTTTGGGAGTTGGCCGAAAAACCGCAGGATGGCTTCAGGCCCAATCTGGTTCCATGGGGCAGGCTGAGCCTGTGGTTAATTCTTCTTCCTGATGGAAATTAGAGTGACCTGTGCCTGTCCGAACACCTAGAGCTACCCTCTCAAGGGTTCCCCCTCTTCCCATTCATCCTCAGGACAAATTGCAACCTGTACGAAACAGGAGGTTAAAGGTGCTGATTCTCCAAGTGGGGAGATTGTTAGTAATGCGGCTGGAATGGCGAACCCGAGCACCAGGAGATGAGGAAAGAGGTGCGTTTCAGAAACCTTTCCCGATCACACTGTTTACCTTCCACTGGGTTTCCCATGCATTTTTTTGCTCTAAGAAGATTCCCTTGAACCTGGAGATTTGGGACCCATAGAATGGGTACCATGCACTATTACTTTAAAGGGTAGGCGTTTGCTCACCCAACCTCACCAATCCTCTCAGCCCCAAGAGTGTCCAGCCTTATATCTAATCCAGCTGTGGGTCTAGATATGGTCGATCCAGGTTGCTTCACTGTCCCTGAACAAACTTTTTACGAATTTCTCTCTCTTTCACTGTCTTTGTTGGGGGTTTTTCTGTAATCTATTTTTATAATGGGGTTTAGCTGATTTTCACTGCTGTGTTTATGCCGCTTTACACCCACTTGATTCATTTACAGAGAGATATCAATACATAGGTTTTAAGATTCTTACTTGTCAGATATGCTCTCGTGCGGTGAATACGGGGCGTTGAGTCCAGTTCACTGAGCAAGGGGTAGGTGTTGTCTGTTACATATTTGGTTTATGGAACGGTATGTGTGCTAATTTCAAACCCTTGTTTTATGCCTCACCGCACCTCACCTTTCCAGTTAAGCAGCCATCCAGTGTTTTCTAAATGTGTGACTCTGTTCTGTTTTGTAATCAGGTCATGGGTAGCGATTTTTACTTTCCCTCTATAAGTGATATCTTATGATAAGTTTCTTTTTCTGTGTGACTTATTTCACTTAGAAACATCGTACCTAAATCCACTCATCATGCTGCTAGTAGCCGTATGACACTGATTTCATGGCTGAGTGATATGCCATTGTACATAAGTACCACACTTCTTTATCCATTTTTCGCTATCCTGGCATATTTAACGTGTACTGAAGTGGAGGTTCTTGTAAACAGAGCAGTCCTAAACTTTGGGGTGCCTGTGTCTTGTTGATTTTTCGTTTTCCCATTTTATACGCCCACGAGTGGAAGGGCCCTATGCTCTCTAGCTCTGTTTTTTAGATGTTTTAGGAAACACCATGCACTTCTCCAGAGTGGCCGTTGGCAATTTACGTCCCGCCCATCAGCCTAACAAGGCTCCCTTTTCTACCTGGCCTGTCCTGCACTTCTGGTTTTTACACTTTTTTGAATGGCTTTTGGACGGATGGGAAGCGAGCCTTATTTGTAGTGCTGATTTGCCTTTCCGGCTTGCTTGGTTGGCCAAAAAGGGCCTATGCGTTTTTTCCTGAATATATTCAGGAAAAAACGCATAGGCCCTTTTTGGCCAAGTGCATCATTGTCGACGTTTTGCCGCTTTTCATGTGCTCTAAAGGCGATTCGTATCTACCTCCTGAAATCTGGGGGCTTGTCCCCGCACATTCTTCTCTAATATACAACCTCGGAACACTACCTCCAGGAAGACTCTGTTGCCCTAGTAACAAGGGCTGAGAACGTAATAATGCTGCCGCCTTGTGGCTGTTTCTCACAACAGCAGCTTTAAACCCAGTGCTAATGGTTGCTTAATAGCCCCAAGGACTGCAGGGCTGTAAATGACACCTTCCCTCAAAAAATGCCCTGGGGTAGGGAATAGGCAAGAAAATTCAACACATGACAAATTTTTCAAGAAGTCAATATGAAGAGAGGAGTTGTACTCACTCTTTAAATAAAAAAGAGGAAAAGAAAAAAAGGACATGCCTAAAGCTCAGTATAAGGAATTATTAGCCACATGCAAATCCAACCTCCAAAAAGGTTTCAGCTCACACCAGTCAAATGACCATCAGCAAAACGTCTACAACCTATAAATGCTGAAGGGGTTTTAGAGAACTTTGTACCTTCTAGCAGCTGGTGGGATGTAAAGTGGTAACAGCATTAACGAAAACTGAATGGAGCTGCTTTAAAAGGTAAAAATTGAGCTACCAGATGATGTAGCAGGGCACCTTTTGGGCCTATAATCTAAGACCACCAGAATCGGAAAGACAGAGGCAGGCAAATGTGCACTGCAGCAATATTGAAATAGCCAAGACATGGAAGCAAAAAAAAAGGCCCATAAACAGATGAATTGACAAAGAAGAAGTGGTATATGTACAGAATGGAATAGTAGCCTCGGGAAAAAAATGAAGAGTGCCATTTTCAGGACTACAAATGAGCTTAGAAATAATCATATTAGGTAAAGTAAGTCAAAAGGGAATGACAAATATACTATGATATCATTTATACAAGTTATCCTAAGATTGCTACCAATGAACATACCTCCACAGAAAAAGACACTCACAGACTTATAAAACAAACTAATGGTTAACCAAAATGAAAGGTGGAAGGATGGAAAAATTAGGATTATGGGGCTAACCTAAATAGGCTAATGTATGTTAAATGTATATAAACACTTAACATAAAAACTATATAAATTTCCTGCAATTCTGCCTTGCTTTTAACTCCTCTTCGTTGCCTTCCTTCAATATATTTTTGGACTTGAGTTACCATTTATAACTCTACAGGACTGTGAATTGCAGTGCCCCTGAGCTCCATTTTTCAACTCGCTTTTTTGGAAGCTGGCCGCAAAACCGCAGGATTGCTTAAGGCCCTATTCTGGTTCCGTGCGGCAGGCTGAGCCTGTGGTTAATTCTTCTTCCTGATGGGAAATTAGAGTGGCCTGTGCCTGTCCCAACACCTAGCGCTAGCCTCTCATTGTTTCCCCCTCTTCCCGTTCATCCTCAGGACAAACTGCAACCTGTACGGAAAAGGAGCTTAAAGGTGCTGATTCTCCAAGAGGGAGATTGCTAGTAAAGCGGCTGGAATGGCGAACCCGAGCACAAGGAGATGAGAAATGGGGTGGGTTTTAGAAACCTTTCCTGATCACACGGTGTACCATCTTCTGGGATTCTCAGGCATTTTTTCGATGTAGGAAGATGCCCTTGAACCTGGAGATTTGGGACCCATGGGATGGGAACCACGCAGTATTACTTTAAAGGGTCTGCATTTGCTCACCCAACCTCACCAATCCTCTCAGCCCCAAGAGTGTCCACCCTTATGTCTCAATCAGCTGTGGGTCTAGATATGGTCAATCCAGGTGGCATCACATCCCCTGAACGAATTTTGTAAGAATTTCTCTCTATTTCACTGTCTTTGTTTCACGGGTTTTTAAAAGTAATTGAATTTTATAATGGGGTTTATCTGCTTTTCACTGCTGTGTTTATGCCGCTTTACACCCACTTGACTCACTTACAGAGAGATATCAATTCATATGTTTTAAGATTCTTACTAGTCAGATATATTCTTGGGCGGTGAATAGGGTGTGTTGAGTCCAGTTCACTGAGCAAGGCGTACTTCTTGTCTATTACATATTGGCTATATGGAACGGTATCTGAGTTAATTTGAAACCCTTGTTTTATGCATCACCCCACCTCACCTTTCCAGTTAAGCAGCCATAGTGTGTTTTCTCAACGAGTGACTCTGTTCTGTTTTGTAATTCAGTTCAAGGGTAGCGGTTTTTCCATTCCCTGTATAAGTGATATCTTATAATAAGTGTCTTTTTCTGTGTGACTTATTTCACTTAGAATCGTCGTACCTAAAATCATTCATCATGCTGCTACTAGCCTTATGACGTTGATTTCATGGCTGAGTGATATTGCATTGTACATAAGGACCACAGCTTCTTTATCCATTTTTCTCTTTCCTGGGATATTTAACGTGTAACGAAGTGGAGGTTCTTGTCAACAGAGCAGCCCTAAACTTTGGGGTGCATGTGTCTTGCTGATTTTTAGTTTTCCCAGTATATACGCCCATGAGTGGAAGTGCCCTATGCTCTCTAAGCTGTGTTTTGTAGATGTTTCAGGACACACCGTGCACTTCGCCAGAGTGGCTCTTCGCAATTTACATCCTGCCCATCAGCGTAGCAAGGCTCCCATTTCTCCATGGCCTTTCCTGCATTTCTGGTATTGACCCTTTATTCAGCATGGCCCTTTTGAGCGATGGGAAGCGAGACTTCTTTGTAGCGCTGATTTGCCTTTCCAGGTTTCTTGGTTGACCAAAAAGGGCGTATGCGTTTTTTCCTGAATATATTCAGGAAAAAACGCATACGCCCTTTTTGGCCAAGGGCATCATTGTCGAGGTTTTGCCGCTTTCCATGTGCTTTAAAGGCGATTCGAATCTACCTCCTGAAATCTGTTTCCTGCAATTCTGCCTTGCTTTCAAATCCTCTTCGTTGCCTTCCCTCAATATATTTGTGGACGACAGTTATCATTTATAACTCTGCAGGTTTGTGAATTGCAGTGCCCCTGAGCTCCATTTTTCAACTCGCTCTTTTGGGAGTTGGCCGAAAAACCGCAGGATGGCTTCAGGCCCAATCTGGTTCCATGGGGCAGGCTGAGCCTGTGGTTAATTCTTCTTCCTGATGGAAATTAGAGTGACCTGTGCCTGTCCGAACACCTAGAGCTACCCTCTCATGGGTTCCCCCTCTTCCCATTCATCCTCAGGACAAATTGCAACCTGTACGAAACAGGAGGTTAAAGGTGCTGATTCTCCAAGTGGGGAGATTGTTAGTAATGCGGCTGGAATGGCGAACCCGAGCACCAGGAGATGAGGAAAGAGGTGCGTTTCAGAAACCTTTCCCGATCACACTGTTTACCTTCCACTGGGTTTCCCATGCATTTTTTTGCTCTAAGAAGATTCCCTTGAACCTGGAGATTTGGGACCCATAGAATGGGTACCATGCACTATTACTTTAAAGGGTAGGCGTTTGCTCACCCAACCTCACCAATCCTCTCAGCCCCAAGAGTGTCCAGCCTTATATCTAATCCAGCTGTGGGTCTAGATATGGTCGATCCAGGTTGCTTCACTGTCCCTGAACGAACTTTTTACGAATTTCTCTCTCTTTCACTGTCTTTGTTGGGGGTTTTTCTGTAATCTATTTTTATAATGGGGTTTAGCTGATTTTCACTGCTGTGTTTATGCCGCTTTACACCCACTTGATTCATTTACAGAGAGATATCAATACATAGGTTTTAAGATTCTTACTTGTCAGATATGCTCTCGTGCGGTGAATACGGGGCGTTGAGTCCAGTTCACTGAGCAAGGGGTAGGTGTTGTCTGTTACATATTTGGTTTATGGAACGGTATGTGTGCTAATTTCAAACCCTTGTTTTATGCCTCACCGCACCTCACCTTTCCAGTTAAGCAGCCATCCAGTGTTTTCTAAATGTGTGACTCTGTTCTGTTTTGTAATCAGGTCATGGGTAGCGATTTTTACTTTCCCTCTATAAGTGATATCTTATGATAAGTTTCTTTTTCTGTGTGACTTATTTCACTTAGAAACATCGTACCTAAATCCACTCATCATGCTGCTAGTAGCCGTATGACACTGATTTCATGGCTGAGTGATATGCCATTGTACATAAGTACCACACTTCTTTATCCATTTTTCGCTATCCTGGCATATTTAACGTGTACTGAAGTGGAGGTTCTTGTAAACAGAGCAGTCCTAAACTTTGGGGTGCCTGTGTCTTGTTGATTTTTCGTTTTCCCATTTTATACGCCCACGAGTGGAAGGGCCCTATGCTCTCTAGCTCTGTTTTTTAGATGTTTTAGGAAACACCATGCACTTCTCCAGAGTGGCCGTTGGCAATTTACGTCCCGCCCATCAGCCTAACAAGGCTCCCTTTTCTACCTGGCCTGTCCTGCACTTCTGGTTTTTACACTTTTTTGAATGGCTTTTGGACGGATGGGAAGCGAGCCTTATTTGTAGTGCTGATTTGCCTTTCCGGCTTGCTTGGTTGGCCAAAAAGGGCCTATGCGTTTTTTCCTGAATATATTCAGGAAAAAACGCATAGGCCCTTTTTGGCCAAGTGCATCATTGTCGACGTTTTGCCGCTTTTCATGTGCTCTAAAGGCGATTCGTATCTACCTCCTGAAATCTGGGGGCTTGTCCCCGCACATTCTTCTCTAATATACAACCTCGGAACACTACCTCCAGGAAGACTCTGTTGCCCTAGTAACAAGGGCTGAGAACGTAATAATGCTGCCGCCTTGTGGCTGTTTCTCACAACAGCAGCTTTAAACCCAGTGCTAATGGTTGCTTAATAGCCCCAAGGACTGCAGGGCTGTAAATGACACCTTCCCTCAAAAAATGCCCTGGGGTAGGGAATAGGCAAGAAAATTCAACACATGACAAATTTTTCAAGAAGTCAATATGAAGAGAGGAGTTGTACTCACTCTTTAAATAAAAAAGAGGAAAAGAAAAAAAGGACATGCCTAAAGCTCAGTATAAGGAATTATTAGCCACATGCAAATCCAACCTCCAAAAAGGTTTCAGCTCACACCAGTCAAATGACCATCAGCAAAACGTCTACAACCTATAAATGCTGAAGGGGTTTTAGAGAACTTTGTACCTTCTAGCAGCTGGTGGGATGTAAAGTGGTAACAGCATTAACGAAAACTGAATGGAGCTGCTTTAAAAGGTAAAAATTGAGCTACCAGATGATGTAGCAGGGCACCTTTTGGGCCTATAATCTAAGACCACCAGAATCGGAAAGACAGAGGCAGGCAAATGTGCACTGCAGCAATATTGAAATAGCCAAGACATGGAAGCAAAAAAAAAGGCCCATAAACAGATGAATTGACAAAGAAGAAGTGGTATATGTACAGAATGGAATAGTAGCCTCGGGAAAAAAATGAAGAGTGCCATTTTCAGGACTACAAATGAGCTTAGAAATAACCATATTAGGTAAAGTAAGTCAAAAGGGAATGACAAATATACTATGATATCATTTATACAAGTTATCCTAAGATTGCTACCAATGAACATACCTCCACAGAAAAAGACACTCACAGACTTATAAAACAAACTAATGGTTAACCAAAATGAAAGGTGGAAGGATGGAAAAATTAGGATTATGGGGCTAACCTAAATAGGCTAATGTATGTTAAATGTATATAAACACTTAACATAAAAACTATATAAATTTCCTGCAATTCTGCCTTGCTTTTAACTCCTCTTCGTTGCCTTCCTTCAATATATTTTTGGACTTGAGTTACCATTTATAACTCTACAGGACTGTGAATTGCAGTGCCCCTGAGCTCCATTTTTCAACTCGCTTTTTTGGAAGCTGGCCGCAAAACCGCAGGATTGCTTAAGGCCCTATTCTGGTTCCGTGCGGCAGGCTGAGCCTGTGGTTAATTCTTCTTCCTGATGGGAAATTAGAGTGGCCTGTGCCTGTCCCAACACCTAGCGCTAGCCTCTCATTGTTTCCCCCTCTTCCCGTTCATCCTCAGGACAAACTGCAACCTGTACGGAAAAGGAGCTTAAAGGTGCTGATTCTCCAAGAGGGAGATTGCTAGTAAAGCGGCTGGAATGGCGAACCCGAGCACAAGGAGATGAGAAATGGGGTGGGTTTTAGAAACCTTTCCTGATCACACGGTGTACCATCTTCTGGGATTCTCAGGCATTTTTTCGATGTAGGAAGATGCCCTTGAACCTGGAGATTTGGGACCCATGGGATGGGAACCACGCAGTATTACTTTAAAGGGTCTGCATTTGCTCACCCAACCTCACCAATCCTCTCAGCCCCAAGAGTGTCCACCCTTATGTCTCAATCAGCTGTGGGTCTAGATATGGTCAATCCAGGTGGCATCACATCCCCTGAACGAATTTTGTAAGAATTTCTCTCTATTTCACTGTCTTTGTTTCACGGGTTTTTAAAAGTAATTGAATTTTATAATGGGGTTTATCTGCTTTTCACTGCTGTGTTTATGCCGCTTTACACCCACTTGACTCACTTACAGAGAGATATCAATTCATATGTTTTAAGATTCTTACTAGTCAGATATATTCTTGGGCGGTGAATAGGGTGTGTTGAGTCCAGTTCACTGAGCAAGGCGTACTTCTTGTCTATTACATATTGGCTATATGGAACGGTATCTGAGTTAATTTGAAACCCTTGTTTTATGCATCACCCCACCTCACCTTTCCAGTTAAGCAGCCATAGTGTGTTTTCTCAACGAGTGACTCTGTTCTGTTTTGTAATTCAGTTCAAGGGTAGCGGTTTTTCCATTCCCTGTATAAGTGATATCTTATAATAAGTGTCTTTTTCTGTGTGACTTATTTCACTTAGAATCGTCGTACCTAAAATCATTCATCATGCTGCTACTAGCCTTATGACGTTGATTTCATGGCTGAGTGATATTGCATTGTACATAAGGACCACAGCTTCTTTATCCATTTTTCTCTTTCCTGGGATATTTAACGTGTAACGAAGTGGAGGTTCTTGTCAACAGAGCAGCCCTAAACTTTGGGGTGCATGTGTCTTGCTGATTTTTAGTTTTCCCAGTATATACGCCCATGAGTGGAAGTGCCCTATGCTCTCTAAGCTGTGTTTTGTAGATGTTTCAGGACACACCGTGCACTTCGCCAGAGTGGCTCTTCGCAATTTACATCCTGCCCATCAGCGTAGCAAGGCTCCCATTTCTCCATGGCCTTTCCTGCATTTCTGGTATTGACCCTTTATTCAGCATGGCCCTTTTGAGCGATGGGAAGCGAGACTTCTTTGTAGCGCTGATTTGCCTTTCCAGGTTTCTTGGTTGACCAAAAAGGGCGTATGCGTTTTTTCCTGAATATATTCAGGAAAAAACGCATACGCCCTTTTTGGCCAAGGGCATCATTGTCGAGGTTTTGCCGCTTTCCATGTGCTTTAAAGGCGATTCGAATCTACCTCCTGAAATCTGTTTCCTGCAATTCTGCCTTGCTTTCAAATCCTCTTCGTTGCCTTCCCTCAATATATTTGTGGACGACAGTTATCATTTATAACTCTGCAGGTTTGTGAATTGCAGTGCCCCTGAGCTCCATTTTTCAACTCGCTCTTTTGGGAGTTGGCCGAAAAACCGCAGGATGGCTTCAGGCCCAATCTGGTTCCATGGGGCAGGCTGAGCCTGTGGTTAATTCTTCTTCCTGATGGAAATTAGAGTGACCTGTGCCTGTCCGAACACCTAGAGCTACCCTCTCATGGGTTCCCCCTCTTCCCATTCATCCTCAGGACAAATTGCAACCTGTACGAAACAGGAGGTTAAAGGTGCTGATTCTCCAAGTGGGGAGATTGTTAGTAATGCGGCTGGAATGGCGAACCCGAGCACCAGGAGATGAGGAAAGAGGTGCGTTTCAGAAACCTTTCCCGATCACACTGTTTACCTTCCACTGGGTTTCCCATGCATTTTTTTGCTCTAAGAAGATTCCCTTGAACCTGGAGATTTGGGACCCATAGAATGGGTACCATGCACTATTACTTTAAAGGGTAGGCGTTTGCTCACCCAACCTCACCAATCCTCTCAGCCCCAAGAGTGTCCAGCCTTATATCTAATCCAGCTGTGGGTCTAGATATGGTCGATCCAGGTTGCTTCACTGTCCCTGAACGAACTTTTTACGAATTTCTCTCTCTTTCACTGTCTTTGTTGGGGGTTTTTCTGTAATCTATTTTTATAATGGGGTTTAGCTGATTTTCACTGCTGTGTTTATGCCGCTTTACACCCACTTGATTCATTTACAGAGAGATATCAATACATAGGTTTTAAGATTCTTACTTGTCAGATATGCTCTCGTGCGGTGAATACGGGGCGTTGAGTCCAGTTCACTGAGCAAGGGGTAGGTGTTGTCTGTTACATATTTGGTTTATGGAACGGTATGTGTGCTAATTTCAAACCCTTGTTTTATGCCTCACCGCACCTCACCTTTCCAGTTAAGCAGCCATCCAGTGTTTTCTAAATGTGTGACTCTGTTCTGTTTTGTAATCAGGTCATGGGTAGCGATTTTTACTTTCCCTCTATAAGTGATATCTTATGATAAGTTTCTTTTTCTGTGTGACTTATTTCACTTAGAAACATCGTACCTAAATCCACTCATCATGCTGCTAGTAGCCGTATGACACTGATTTCATGGCTGAGTGATATGCCATTGTACATAAGTACCACACTTCTTTATCCATTTTTCGCTATCCTGGCATATTTAACGTGTACTGAAGTGGAGGTTCTTGTAAACAGAGCAGTCCTAAACTTTGGGGTGCCTGTGTCTTGTTGATTTTTCGTTTTCCCATTTTATACGCCCACGAGTGGAAGGGCCCTATGCTCTCTAGCTCTGTTTTTTAGATGTTTTAGGAAACACCATGCACTTCTCCAGAGTGGCCGTTGGCAATTTACATACCGCCCATCAGCCTAACAAGGCTCCCTTTTCTACCTGGCCTGTCCTGCACTTCTGGTTTTTACACTTTTTTGAATGGCTTTTGGACGGATGGGAAGCGAGCCTTATTTGTAGTGCTGATTTGCCTTTCCGGCTTGCTTGGTTGGCCAAAAAGGGCCTATGCGTTTTTTCCTGAATATATTCAGGAAAAAACGCATAGGCCCTTTTTGGCCAAGTGCATCATTGTCGACGTTTTGCCGCTTTTCATGTGCTCTAAAGGCGATTCGTATCTACCTCCTGAAATCTGGGGGCTTGTCCCCGCACATTCTTCTCTAATATACAACCTCGGAACACTACCTCCAGGAAGACTCTGTTGCCCTAGTAACAAGGGCTGAGAACGTAATAATGCTGCCGCCTTGTGGCTGTTTCTCACAACAGCAGCTTTAAACCCAGTGCTAATGGTTGCTTAATAGCCCCAAGGACTGCAGGGCTGTAAATGACACCTTCCCTCAAAAAATGCCCTGGGGTAGGGAATAGGCAAGAAAATTCAACACATGACAAATTTTTCAAGAAGTCAATATGAAGAGAGGAGTTGTACTCACTCTTTAAATAAAAAAGAGGAAAAGAAAAAAAGGACATGCCTAAAGCTCAGTATAAGGAATTATTAGCCACATGCAAATCCAACCTCCAAAAAGGTTTCAGCTCACACCAGTCAAATGACCATCAGCAAAACGTCTACAACCTATAAATGCTGAAGGGGTTTTAGAGAACTTTGTACCTTCTAGCAGCTGGTGGGATGTAAAGTGGTAACAGCATTAACGAAAACTGAATGGAGCTGCTTTAAAAGGTAAAAATTGAGCTACCAGATGATGTAGCAGGGCACCTTTTGGGCCTATAATCTAAGACCACCAGAATCGGAAAGACAGAGGCAGGCAAATGTGCACTGCAGCAATATTGAAATAGCCAAGACATGGAAGCAAAAAAAAGGCCCATAAACAGATGAATTGACAAAGAAGAAGTGGTATATGTACAGAATGGAATAGTAGCCTCGGGAAAAAAATGAAGAGTGCCATTTTCAGGACTACAAATGAGCTTAGAAATAATCATATTAGGTAAAGTAAGTCAAAAGGGAATGACAAATATACTATGATATCATTTATACAAGTTATCCTAAGATTGCTACCAATGAACATACCTCCACAGAAAAAGACACTCACAGACTTATAAAACAAACTAATGGTTAACCAAAATGAAAGGTGGAAGGATGGAAAAATTAGGATTATGGGGCTAACCTAAATAGGCTAATGTATGTTAAATGTATATAAACACTTAACATAAAAACTATATAAATTTCCTGCAATTCTGCCTTGCTTTTAACTCCTCTTCGTTGCCTTCCTTCAATATATTTTTGGACTTGAGTTACCATTTATAACTCTACAGGACTGTGAATTGCAGTGCCCCTGAGCTCCATTTTTCAACTCGCTTTTTTGGAAGCTGGCCGCAAAACCGCAGGATTGCTTAAGGCCCTATTCTGGTTCCGTGCGGCAGGCTGAGCCTGTGGTTAATTCTTCTTCCTGATGGGAAATTAGAGTGGCCTGTGCCTGTCCCAACACCTAGCGCTAGCCTCTCATTGTTTCCCCCTCTTCCCGTTCATCCTCAGGACAAACTGCAACCTGTACGGAACAGGAGCTTAAAGGTGCTGATTCTCCAAGAGGGAGATTGCTAGTAAAGCGGCTGGAATGGCGAACCCGAGCACAAGGAGATGAGAAATGGGGTGGGTTTTAGAAACCTTTCCTGATCACACGGTGTACCATCTTCTGGGATTCTCAGGCATTTTTTCGATGTAGGAAGATGCCCTTGAACCTGGAGATTTGGGACCCATGGGATGGGAACCACGCAGTATTACTTTAAAGGGTCTGCATTTGCTCACCCAACCTCACCAATCCTCTCAGCCCCAAGAGTGTCCACCCTTATGTCTCAATCAGCTGTGGGTCTAGATATGGTCAATCCAGGTGGCATCACATCCCCTGAACGAATTTTGTAAGAATTTCTCTCTATTTCACTGTCTTTGTTTCACGGGTTTTTAAAAGTAATTGAATTTTATAATGGGGTTTATCTGCTTTTCACTGCTGTGTTTATGCCGCTTTACACCCACTTGACTCACTTACAGAGAGATATCAATTCATATGTTTTAAGATTCTTACTAGTCAGATATATTCTTGGGCGGTGAATAGGGTGTGTTGAGTCCAGTTCACTGAGCAAGGCGTACTTCTTGTCTATTACATATTGGCTATATGGAACGGTATCTGAGTTAATTTGAAACCCTTGTTTTATGCATCACCCCACCTCACCTTTCCAGTTAAGCAGCCATAGTGTGTTTTCTCAACGAGTGACTCTGTTCTGTTTTGTAATTCAGTTCAAGGGTAGCGGTTTTTCCATTCCCTGTATAAGTGATATCTTATAATAAGTGTCTTTTTCTGTGTGACTTATTTCACTTAGAATCGTCGTACCTAAAATCATTCATCATGCTGCTACTAGCCTTATGACGTTGATTTCATGGCTGAGTGATATTGCATTGTACATAAGGACCACAGCTTCTTTATCCATTTTTCTCTTTCCTGGGATATTTAACGTGTAACGAAGTGGAGGTTCCTGTCAACAGAGCAGCCCTAAACTTTGGGGTGCATGTGTCTTGCTGATTTTTAGTTTTCCCAGTATATACGCCCATGAGTGGAAGTGCCCTATGCTCTCTAAGCTGTGTTTTGTAGATGTTTCAGGACACACCGTGCACTTCGCCAGAGTGGCTCTTCGCAATTTACATCCTGCCCATCAGCGTAGCAAGGCTCCCATTTCTCCATGGTCTTTCCTGCATTTCTGGTATTGACCCTTTATTCAGCATGGCCCTTTTGAGCGATGGGAAGCGAGACTTCTTTGTAGCGCTGATTTGCCTTTCCAGGTTTCTTGGTTGACCAAAAAGGGCGTATGCGTTTTTTCCTGAATATATTCAGGAAAAAACGCATACGCCCTTTTTGGCCAAGGGCATCATTGTCGAGGTTTTGCCGCTTTCCATGTGCTTTAAAGGCGATTCGAATCTACCTCCTGAAATCTGTTTCCTGCAATTCTGCCTTGCTTTCAAATCCTCTTCGTTGCCTTCCCTCAATATATTTGTGGACGACAGTTATCATTTATAACTCTGCAGGTTTGTGAATTGCAGTGCCCCTGAGCTCCATTTTTCAACTCGCTCTTTTGGGAGTTGGCCGAAAAACCGCAGGATGGCTTCAGGCCCAATCTGGTTCCATGGGGCAGGCTGAGCCTGTGGTTAATTCTTCTTCCTGATGGAAATTAGAGTGACCTGTGCCTGTCCGAACACCTAGAGCTACCCTCTCATGGGTTCCCCCTCTTCCCATTCATCCTCAGGACAAATTGCAACCTGTACGAAACAGGAGGTTAAAGGTGCTGATTCTCCAAGTGGGGAGATTGTTAGTAATGCGGCTGGAATGGCGAACCCGAGCACCAGGAGATGAGGAAAGAGGTGCGTTTCAGAAACCTTTCCCGATCACACTGTTTACCTTCCACTGGGTTTCCCATGCATTTTTTTGCTCTAAGAAGATTCCCTTGAACCTGGAGATTTGGGACCCATAGAATGGGTACCATGCACTATTACTTTAAAGGGTAGGCGTTTGCTCACCCAACCTCACCAATCCTCTCAGCCCCAAGAGTGTCCAGCCTTATATCTAATCCAGCTGTGGGTCTAGATATGGTCGATCCAGTTTGCTTCACTGCCCCTGAACGAACTTTTTACGAATTTCTCTCTCTTTCACTGTCTTTGTTGGGGGTTTTTCTGTAATCTATTTTTATAATGGGGTTTAGCTGATTTTCACTGCTGTGTTTATGCCGCTTTACACCCACTTGATTCATTTACAGAGAGATATCAATACATAGGTTTTAAGATTCTTACTTGTCAGATATACTCTCGTGCGGTGAATACGGGGCGTTGAGTCCAGTTCACTGAGCAAGGGGTAGGTGTTGTCTGTTACATATTTGGTTTATGGAACGGTATGTGCGCTAATTTCAAACCCTTGTTTTATGCCTCACCGCACCTCACCTTTCCAGTTAAGCAGCCATCCAGTGTTTTCTAAATGTGTGACTCTGTTCTGTTTTGTAATCAGGTCATGGGTAGCGATTTTTACTTTCCCTCTATAAGTGATATCTTATGATAAGTTTCTTTTTCTGTGTGACTTATTTCACTTAGAAACATCGTACCTAAATCCACTCATCATGCTGCTAGTAGCCGTATGACACTGATTTCATGGCTGAGTGATATGCCATTGTACATAAGTACCACACTTCTTTATCCATTTTTCGCTATCCTGGCATATTTAACGTGTACTGAAGTGGAGGTTCTTGTAAACAGAGCAGTCCTAAACTTTGGGGTGCCTGTGTCTTGTTGATTTTTCGTTTTCCCATTTTATACGCCCACGAGTGGAAGGGCCCTATGCTCTCTAGCTCTGTTTTTTAGATGTTTTAGGAAACACCATGCACTTCTCCAGAGTGGCCGTTGGCAATTTACATCCCGCCCATCAGCCTAACAAGGCTCCCTTTTCTACCTGGCCTGTCCTGCACTTCTGGTTTTTACAGTTTTTTGAATGGCTTTTGGACGGATGGGAAGCGAGCCTTATTTGTAGTGCTGATTTGCCTTTCCGGCTTGCTTGGTTGGCCAAAAAGGGCCTATGCGTTTTTTCCTGAATATATTCAGGAAAAAACGCATAGGCCCTTTTTGGCCAAGTGCATCATTGTCGACGTTTTGCCGCTTTTCATGTGCTCTAAAGGCGATTCGTATCTACCTCCTGAAATCTGGGGGCTTGTCCCCGCACATTCTTCTCTAATATACAACCTCGGAACACTACCTCCAGGAAGACTCTGTTGCCCTAGTAACAAGGGCTGAGAACGTAATAATGCTGCCGCCTTGTGGCTGTTTCTCACAACAGCAGCTTTAAACCCAGTGCTAATGGTTGCTTAATAGCCCCAAGGACTGCAGGGCTGTAAATGACACCTTCCCTCAAAAAATGCCCTGGGGTAGGGAATAGGCAAGAAAATTCAACACATGACAAATTTTTCAAGAAGTCAATATGAAGAGAGGAGTTGTACTCACTCTTTAAATAAAAAAGAGGAAAAGAAAAAAAGGACATGCCTAAAGCTCAGTATAAGGAATTATTAGCCACATGCAAATCCAACCTCCAAAAAGGTTTCAGCTCACACCAGTCAAATGACCATCAGCAAAACGTCTACAACCTATAAATGCTGAAGGGGTTTTAGAGAACTTTGTACCTTCTAGCAGCTGGTGGGATGTAAAGTGGTAACAGCATTAACGAAAACTGAATGGAGCTGCTTTAAAAGGTAAAAATTGAGCTACCAGATGATGTAGCAGGGCACCTTTTGGGCCTATAATCTAAGACCACCAGAATCGGAAAGACAGAGGCAGGCAAATGTGCACTGCAGCAATATTGAAATAGCCAAGACATGGAAGCAAAAAAAAGGCCCATAAACAGATGAATTGACAAAGAAGAAGTGGTATATGTACAGAATGGAATAGTAGCCTCGGGAAAAAAATGAAGAGTGCCATTTTCAGGACTACAAATGAGCTTAGAAATAATCATATTAGGTAAAGTAAGTCAAAAGGGAATGACAAATATACTATGATATCATTTATACAAGTTATCCTAAGATTGCTACCAATGAACATACCTCCACAGAAAAAGACACTCACAGACTTATAAAACAAACTAATGGTTAACCAAAATGAAAGGTGGAAGGATGGAAAAATTAGGATTATGGGGCTAACCTAAATAGGCTAATGTATGTTAAATGTATATAAACACTTAACATAAAAACTATATAAATTTCCTGCAATTCTGCCTTGCTTTTAACTCCTCTTCGTTGCCTTCCTTCAATATATTTTTGGACTTGAGTTACCATTTATAACTCTACAGGACTGTGAATTGCAGTGCCCCTGAGCTCCATTTTTCAACTCGCTTTTTTGGAAGCTGGCCGCAAAACCGCAGGATTGCTTAAGGCCCTATTCTGGTTCCGTGCGGCAGGCTGAGCCTGTGGTTAATTCTTCTTCCTGATGGGAAATTAGAGTGGCCTGTGCCTGTCCCAACACCTAGCGCTAGCCTCTCATTGTTTCCCCCTCTTCCCGTTCATCCTCAGGACAAACTGCAACCTGTACGGAAAAGGAGCTTAAAGGTGCTGATTCTCCAAGAGGGAGATTGCTAGTAAAGCGGCTGGAATGGCGAACCCGAGCACAAGGAGATGAGAAATGGGGTGGGTTTTAGAAACCTTTCCTGATCACACGGTGTACCATCTTCTGGGATTCTCAGGCATTTTTTCGATGTAGGAAGATGCCCTTGAACCTGGAGATTTGGGACCCATGGGATGGGAACCACGCAGTATTACTTTAAAGGGTCTGCATTTGCTCACCCAACCTCACCAATCCTCTCAGCCCCAAGAGTGTCCACCCTTATGTCTCAATCAGCTGTGGGTCTAGATATGGTCAATCCAGGTGGCATCACATCCCCTGAACGAATTTTGTAAGAATTTCTCTCTATTTCACTGTCTTTGTTTCACGGGTTTTTAAAAGTAATTGAATTTTATAATGGGGTTTATCTGCTTTTCACTGCTGTGTTTATGCCGCTTTACACCCACTTGACTCACTTACAGAGAGATATCAATTCATATGTTTTAAGATTCTTACTAGTCAGATATATTCTTGGGCGGTGAATAGGGTGTGTTGAGTCCAGTTCACTGAGCAAGGCGTACTTCTTGTCTATTACATATTGGCTATATGGAACGGTATCTGAGTTAATTTGAAACCCTTGTTTTATGCATCACCCCACCTCACCTTTCCAGTTAAGCAGCCATAGTGTGTTTTCTCAACGAGTGACTCTGTTCTGTTTTGTAATTCAGTTCAAGGGTAGCGGTTTTTCCATTCCCTGTATAAGTGATATCTTATAATAAGTGTCTTTTTCTGTGTGACTTATTTCACTTAGAATCGTCGTACCTAAAATCATTCATCATGCTGCTACTAGCCTTATGACGTTGATTTCATGGCTGAGTGATATTGCATTGTACATAAGGACCACAGCTTCTTTATCCATTTTTCTCTTTCCTGGGATATTTAACGTGTAACGAAGTGGAGGTTCTTGTCAACAGAGCAGCCCTAAACTTTGGGGTGCATGTGTCTTGCTGATTTTTAGTTTTCCCAGTATATACGCCCATGAGTGGAAGTGCCCTATGCTCTCTAAGCTGTGTTTTGTAGATGTTTCAGGACACACCGTGCACTTCGCCAGAGTGGCTCTTCGCAATTTACATCCTGCCCATCAGCGTAGCAAGGCTCCCATTTCTCCATGGTCTTTCCTGCATTTCTGGTATTGACCCTTTATTCAGCATGGCCCTTTTGAGCGATGGGAAGCGAGACTTCTTTGTAGCGCTGATTTGCCTTTCCAGGTTTCTTGGTTGACCAAAAAGGGCGTATGCGTTTTTTCCTGAATATATTCAGGAAAAAACGCATACGCCCTTTTTGGCCAAGGGCATCATTGTCGAGGTTTTGCCGCTTTCCATGTGCTTTAAAGGCGATTCGAATCTACCTCCTGAAATCTGTTTCCTGCAATTCTGCCTTGCTTTCAAATCCTCTTCGTTGCCTTCCCTCAATATATTTGTGGACGACAGTTATCATTTATAACTCTGCAGGTTTGTGAATTGCAGTGCCCCTGAGCTCCATTTTTCAACTCGCTCTTTTGGGAGTTGGCCGAAAAACCGCAGGATGGCTTCAGGCCCAATCTGGTTCCATGGGGCAGGCTGAGCCTGTGGTTAATTCTTCTTCCTGATGGAAATTAGAGTGACCTGTGCCTGTCCGAACACCTAGAGCTACCCTCTCATGGGTTCCCCCTCTTCCCATTCATCCTCAGGACAAATTGCAACCTGTACGAAACAGGAGGTTAAAGGTGCTGATTCTCCAAGTGGGGAGATTGTTAGTAATGCGGCTGGAATGGCGAACCCGAGCACCAGGAGATGAGGAAAGAGGTGCGTTTCAGAAACCTTTCCCGATCACACTGTTTACCTTCCACTGGGTTTCCCATGCATTTTTTTGCTCTAAGAAGATTCCCTTGAACCTGGAGATTTGGGACCCATAGAATGGGTACCATGCACTATTACTTTAAAGGGTAGGCGTTTGCTCACCCAACCTCACCAATCCTCTCAGCCCCAAGAGTGTCCAGCCTTATATCTAATCCAGCTGTGGGTCTAGATATGGTCGATCCAGTTTGCTTCACTGCCCCTGAACGAACTTTTTACGAATTTCTCTCTCTTTCACTGTCTTTGTTGGGGGTTTTTCTGTAATCTATTTTTATAATGGGGTTTAGCTGATTTTCACTGCTGTGTTTATGCCGCTTTACACCCACTTGATTCATTTACAGAGAGATATCAATACATAGGTTTTAAGATTCTTACTTGTCAGATATACTCTCGTGCGGTGAATACGGGGCGTTGAGTCCAGTTCACTGAGCAAGGGGTAGGTGTTGTCTGTTACATATTTGGTTTATGGAACGGTATGTGTGCTAATTTCAAACCCTTGTTTTATGCCTCACCGCACCTCACCTTTCCAGTTAAGCAGCCATCCAGTGTTTTCTAAATGTGTGACTCTGTTCTGTTTTGTAATCAGGTCATGGGTAGCGATTTTTACTTTCCCTCTATAAGTGATATCTTATGATAAGTTTCTTTTTCTGTGTGACTTATTTCACTTAGAAACATCGTACCTAAATCCACTCATCATGCTGCTAGTAGCCGTATGACACTGATTTCATGGCTGAGTGATATGCCATTGTACATAAGTACCACACTTCTTTATCCATTTTTCGCTATCCTGGCATATTTAACGTGTACTGAAGTGGAGGTTCTTGTAAACAGAGCAGTCCTAAACTTTGGGGTGCCTGTGTCTTGTTGATTTTTCGTTTTCCCATTTTATACGCCCACGAGTGGAAGGGCCCTATGCTCTCTAGCTCTGTTTTTTAGATGTTTTAGGAAACACCATGCACTTCTCCAGAGTGGCCGTTGGCAATTTACATCCCGCCCATCAGCCTAACAAGGCTCCCTTTTCTACCTGGCCTGTCCTGCACTTCTGGTTTTTACACTTTTTTGAATGGCTTTTGGACGGATGGGAAGCGAGCCTTATTTGTAGTGCTGATTTGCCTTTCCGGCTTGCTTGGTTGGCCAAAAAGGGCCTATGCGTTTTTTCCTGAATATATTCAGGAAAAAACGCATAGGCCCTTTTTGGCCAAGTGCATCATTGTCGACGTTTTGCCGCTTTTCATGTGCTCTAAAGGCGATTCGTATCTACCTCCTGAAATCTGGGGGCTTGTCCCCGCACATTCTTCTCTAATATACAACCTCGGAACACTACCTCCAGGAAGACTCTGTTGCCCTAGTAACAAGGGCTGAGAACGTAATAATGCTGCCGCCTTGTGGCTGTTTCTCACAACAGCAGCTTTAAACCCAGTGCTAATGGTTGCTTAATAGCCCCAAGGACTGCAGGGCTGTAAATGACACCTTCCCTCAAAAAATGCCCTGGGGTAGGGAATAGGCAAGAAAATTCAACACATGACAAATTTTTCAAGAAGTCAATATGAAGAGAGGAGTTGTACTCACTCTTTAAATAAAAAAGAGGAAAAGAAAAAAAGGACATGCCTAAAGCTCAGTATAAGGAATTATTAGCCACATGCAAATCCAACCTCCAAAAAGGTTTCAGCTCACACCAGTCAAATGACCATCAGCAAAACGTCTACAACCTATAAATGCTGAAGGGGTTTTAGAGAACTTTGTACCTTCTAGCAGCTGGTGGGATGTAAAGTGGTAACAGCATTAACGAAAACTGAATGGAGCTGCTTTAAAAGGTAAAAATTGAGCTACCAGATGATGTAGCAGGGCACCTTTTGGGCCTATAATCTAAGACCACCAGAATCGGAAAGACAGAGGCAGGCAAATGTGCACTGCAGCAATATTGAAATAGCCAAGACATGGAAGCAAAAAAAAGGCCCATAAACAGATGAATTGACAAAGAAGAAGTGGTATATGTACAGAATGGAATAGTAGCCTCGGGAAAAAAATGAAGAGTGCCATTTTCAGGACTACAAATGAGCTTAGAAATAATCATATTAGGTAAAGTAAGTCAAAAGGGAATGACAAATATACTATGATATCATTTATACAAGTTATCCTAAGATTGCTACCAATGAACATACCTCCACAGAAAAAGACACTCACAGACTTATAAAACAAACTAATGGTTAACCAAAATGAAAGGTGGAAGGATGGAAAAATTAGGATTATGGGGCTAACCTAAATAGGCTAATGTATGTTAAATGTATATAAACACTTAACATAAAAACTATATAAATTTCCTGCAATTCTGCCTTGCTTTTAACTCCTCTTCGTTGCCTTCCTTCAATATATTTTTGGACTTGAGTTACCATTTATAACTCTACAGGACTGTGAATTGCAGTGCCCCTGAGCTCCATTTTTCAACTCGCTTTTTTGGAAGCTGGCCGCAAAACCGCAGGATTGCTTAAGGCCCTATTCTGGTTCCGTGCGGCAGGCTGAGCCTGTGGTTAATTCTTCTTCCTGATGGGAAATTAGAGTGGCCTGTGCCTGTCCCAACACCTAGCGCTAGCCTCTCATTGTTTCCCCCTCTTCCCGTTCATCCTCAGGACAAACTGCAACCTGTACGGAAAAGGAGCTTAAAGGTGCTGATTCTCCAAGAGGGAGATTGCTAGTAAAGCGGCTGGAATGGCGAACCCGAGCACAAGGAGATGAGAAATGGGGTGGGTTTTAGAAACCTTTCCTGATCACACGGTGTACCATCTTCTGGGATTCTCAGGCATTTTTTCGATGTAGGAAGATGCCCTTGAACCTGGAGATTTGGGACCCATGGGATGGGAACCACGCAGTATTACTTTAAAGGGTCTGCATTTGCTCACCCAACCTCACCAATCCTCTCAGCCCCAAGAGTGTCCACCCTTATGTCTCAATCAGCTGTGGGTCTAGATATGGTCAATCCAGGTGGCATCACATCCCCTGAACGAATTTTGTAAGAATTTCTCTCTATTTCACTGTCTTTGTTTCACGGGTTTTTAAAAGTAATTGAATTTTATAATGGGGTTTATCTGCTTTTCACTGCTGTGTTTATGCCGCTTTACACCCACTTGACTCACTTACAGAGAGATATCAATTCATATGTTTTAAGATTCTTACTAGTCAGATATATTCTTGGGCGGTGAATAGGGTGTGTTGAGTCCAGTTCACTGAGCAAGGCGTACTTCTTGTCTATTACATATTGGCTATATGGAACGGTATCTGAGTTAATTTGAAACCCTTGTTTTATGCATCACCCCACCTCACCTTTCCAGTTAAGCAGCCATAGTGTGTTTTCTCAACGAGTGACTCTGTTCTGTTTTGTAATTCAGTTCAAGGGTAGCGGTTTTTCCATTCCCTGTATAAGTGATATCTTATAATAAGTGTCTTTTTCTGTGTGACTTATTTCACTTAGAATCGTCGTACCTAAAATCATTCATCATGCTGCTACTAGCCTTATGACGTTGATTTCATGGCTGAGTGATATTGCATTGTACATAAGGACCACAGCTTCTTTATCCATTTTTCTCTTTCCTGGGATATTTAACGTGTAACGAAGTGGAGGTTCTTGTCAACAGAGCATCCCTAAACTTTGGGGTGCATGTGTCTTGCTGATTTTTAGTTTTCCCAGTATATACGCCCATGAGTGGAAGTGCCCTATGCTCTCTAAGCTGTGTTTTGTAGATGTTTCAGGACACACCGTGCACTTCGCCAGAGTGGCTCTTCGCAATTTACATCCTGCCCATCAGCGTAGCAAGGCTCCCATTTCTCCATGGCCTTTCCTGCATTTCTGGTATTGACCCTTTATTCAGCATGGCCCTTTTGAGCGATGGGAGGCGAGACTTCTTTGTAGCGCTGATTTGCCTTTCCAGGTTTCTTGGTTGACCAAAAAGGGCGTATGCGTTTTTTCCTGAATATATTCAGGAAAAAACGCATACGCCCTTTTTGGCCAAGGGCATCATTGTCGAGGTTTTGCCGCTTTCCATGTGCTTTAAAGGCGATTCGAATCTACCTCCTGAAATCTGTTTCCTGCAATTCTGCCTTGCTTTCAAATCCTCTTCGTTGCCTTCCCTCAATATATTTGTGGACGACATTTATCATTTATAACTCTGCAGGTTTGTGAATTGCAGTGCCCCTGAGCTCCATTTTTCAACTCGCTCTTTTGGGAGTTGGCCGAAAAACCGCAGGATGGCTTCAGGCCCAATCTGGTTCCATGGGGCAGGCTGAGCCTGTGGTTAATTCTTCTTCCTGATGGAAATTAGAGTGACCTGTGCCTGTCCGAACACCTAGAGCTACCCTCTCATGGGTTCCCCCTCTTCCCATTCATCCTCAGGACAAATTGCAACCTGTACGAAACAGGAGGTTAAAGGTGCTGATTCTCCAAGTGGGGAGATTGTTAGTAATGCGGCTGGAATGGCGAACCCGAGCACCAGGAGATGAGGAAAGAGGTGCGTTTCAGAAACCTTTCCCGATCACACTGTTTACCTTCCACTGGGTTTCCCATGCATTTTTTTGCTCTAAGAAGATTCCCTTGAACCTGGAGATTTGGGACCCATAGAATGGGTACCATGCACTATTACTTTAAAGGGTAGGCGTTTGCTCACCCAACCTCACCAATCCTCTCAGCCCCAAGAGTGTCCAGCCTTATATCTAATCCAGCTGTGGGTCTAGATATGGTCGATCCAGGTTGCTTCACTGTCCCTGAACGAACTTTTTACGAATTTCTCTCTCTTTCACTGTCTTTGTTGGGGGTTTTTCTGTAATCTATTTTTATAATGGGGTTTAGCTGATTTTCACTGCTGTGTTTATGCCGCTTTACACCCACTTGATTCATTTACAGAGAGATATCAATACATAGGTTTTAAGATTCTTACTTGTCAGATATGCTCTTGTGCGGTGAATACGGGGCGTTGAGTCCAGTTCACTGAGCAAGGGGTAGGTGTTGTCTGTTACATATTTGGTTTATGGAACGGTATGTGTGCTAATTTCAAACCCTTGTTTTATGCCTCACCGCACCTCACCTTTCCAGTTAAGCAGCCATCCAGTGTTTTCTAAATGTGTGACTCTGTTCTGTTTTGTAATCAGGTCATGGGTAGCGATTTTTACTTTCCCTCTATAAGTGATATCTTATGATAAGTTTCTTTTTCTGTGTGACTTATTTCACTTAGAAACATCGTACCTAAATCCACTCATCATGCTGCTAGTAGCCGTATGACACTGATTTCATGGCTGAGTGATATGCCATTGTACATAAGTACCACACTTCTTTATCCATTTTTCGCTATCCTGGCATATTTAACGTGTACTGAAGTGGAGGTTCTTGTAAACAGAGCAGTCCTAAACTTTGGGGTGCCTGTGTCTTGTTGATTTTTCGTTTTCCCATTTTATACGCCCACGAGTGGAAGGGCCCTATGCTCTCTAGCTCTGTTTTTTAGATGTTTTAGGAAACACCATGCACTTCTCCAGAGTGGCCGTTGGCAATTTACATCCCGCCCATCAGCCTAACAAGGCTCCCTTTTCTACCTGGCCTGTCCTGCACTTCTGGTTTTTACACTTTTTTGAATGGCTTTTGGACGGATGGGAAGCGAGCCTTATTTGTAGTGCTGATTTGCCTTTCCGGCTTGCTTGGTTGGCCAAAAAGGGCCTATGCGTTTTTTCCTGAATATATTCAGGAAAAAACGCATAGGCCCTTTTTGGCCAAGTGCATCATTGTCGACGTTTTGCCGCTTTTCATGTGCTCTAAAGGCGATTCGTATCTACCTCCTGAAATCTGGGGGCTTGTCCCCGCACATTCTTCTCTAATATACAACCTCGGAACACTACCTCCAGGAAGACTCTGTTGCCCTAGTAACAAGGGCTGAGAACGTAATAATGCTGCCGCCTTGTGGCTGTTTCTCACAACAGCAGCTTTAAACCCAGTGCTAATGGTTGCTTAATAGCCCCAAGGACTGCAGGGCTGTAAATGACACCTTCCCTCAAAAAATGCCCTGGGGTAGGGAATAGGCAAGAAAATTCAACACATGACAAATTTTTCAAGAAGTCAATATGAAGAGAGGAGTTGTACTCACTCTTTAAATAAAAAAGAGGAAAAGAAAAAAAGGACATGCCTAAAGCTCAGTATAAGGAATTATTAGCCACATGCAAATCCAACCTCCAAAAAGGTTTCAGCTCACACCAGTCAAATGACCATCAGCAAAACGTCTACAACCTATAAATGCTGAAGGGGTTTTAGAGAACTTTGTACCTTCTAGCAGCTGGTGGGATGTAAAGTGGTAACAGCATTAACGAAAACTGAATGGAGCTGCTTTAAAAGGTAAAAATTGAGCTACCAGATGATGTAGCAGGGCACCTTTTGGGCCTATAATCTAAGACCACCAGAATCGGAAAGACAGAGGCAGGCAAATGTGCACTGCAGCAATATTGAAATAGCCAAGACATGGAAGCAAAAAAAAGGCCCATAAACAGATGAATTGACAAAGAAGAAGTGGTATATGTACAGAATGGAATAGTAGCCTCGGGAAAAAAATGAAGAGTGCCATTTTCAGGACTACAAATGAGCTTAGAAATAATCATATTAGGTAAAGTAAGTCAAAAGGGAATGACAAATATACTATGATATCATTTATACAAGTTATCCTAAGATTGCTACCAATGAACATACCTCCACAGAAAAAGACACTCACAGACTTATAAAACAAACTAATGGTTAACCAAAATGAAAGGTGGAAGGATGGAAAAATTAGGATTATGGGGCTAACCTAAATAGGCTAATGTATGTTAAATGTATATAAACACTTAACATAAAAACTATATAAATTTCCTGCAATTCTGCCTTGCTTTTAACTCCTCTTCGTTGCCTTCCTTCAATATATTTTTGGACTTGAGTTACCATTTATAACTCTACAGGACTGTGAATTGCAGTGCCCCTGAGCTCCATTTTTCAACTCGCTTTTTTGGAAGCTGGCCGCAAAACCGCAGGATTGCTTAAGGCCCTATTCTGGTTCCGTGCGGCAGGCTGAGCCTGTGGTTAATTCTTCTTCCTGATGGGAAATTAGAGTGGCCTGTGCCTGTCCCAACACCTAGCGCTAGCCTCTCATTGTTTCCCCCTCTTCCCGTTCATCCTCAGGACAAACTGCAACCTGTACGGAAAAGGAGCTTAAAGGTGCTGATTCTCCAAGAGGGAGATTGCTAGTAAAGCGGCTGGAATGGCGAACCCGAGCACAAGGAGATGAGAAATGGGGTGGGTTTTAGAAACCTTTCCTGATCACACGGTGTACCATCTTCTGGGATTCTCAGGCATTTTTTCGATGTAGGAAGATGCCCTTGAACCTGGAGATTTGGGACCCATGGGATGGGAACCACGCAGTATTACTTTAAAGGGTCTGCATTTGCTCACCCAACCTCACCAATCCTCTCAGCCCCAAGAGTGTCCACCCTTATGTCTCAATCAGCTGTGGGTCTAGATATGGTCAATCCAGGTGGCATCACATCCCCTGAACGAATTTTGTAAGAATTTCTCTCTATTTCACTGTCTTTGTTTCACGGGTTTTTAAAAGTAATTGAATTTTATAATGGGGTTTATCTGCTTTTCACTGCTGTGTTTATGCCGCTTTACACCCACTTGACTCACTTACAGAGAGATATCAATTCATATGTTTTAAGATTCTTACTAGTCAGATATATTCTTGGGCGGTGAATAGGGTGTGTTGAGTCCAGTTCACTGAGCAAGGCGTACTTCTTGTCTATTACATATTGGCTATATGGAACGGTATCTGAGTTAATTTGAAACCCTTGTTTTATGCATCACCCCACCTCACCTTTCCAGTTAAGCAGCCATAGTGTGTTTTCTCAACGAGTGACTCTGTTCTGTTTTGTAATTCAGTTCAAGGGTAGCGGTTTTTCCATTCCCTGTATAAGTGATATCTTATAATAAGTGTCTTTTTCTGTGTGACTTATTTCACTTAGAATCGTCGTACCTAAAATCATTCATCATGCTGCTACTAGCCTTATGACGTTGATTTCATGGCTGAGTGATATTGCATTGTACATAAGGACCACAGCTTCTTTATCCATTTTTCTCTTTCCTGGGATATTTAACGTGTAACGAAGTGGAGGTTCTTGTCAACAGAGCATCCCTAAACTTTGGGGTGCATGTGTCTTGCTGATTTTTAGTTTTCCCAGTATATACGCCCATGAGTGGAAGTGCCCTATGCTCTCTAAGCTGTGTTTTGTAGATGTTTCAGGACACACCGTGCACTTCGCCAGAGTGGCTCTTCGCAATTTACATCCTGCCCATCAGCGTAGCAAGGCTCCCATTTCTCCATGGCCTTTCCTGCATTTCTGGTATTGACCCTTTATTCAGCATGGCCCTTTTGAGCGATGGGAGGCGAGACTTCTTTGTAGCGCTGATTTGCCTTTCCAGGTTTCTTGGTTGACCAAAAAGGGCGTATGCGTTTTTTCCTGAATATATTCAGGAAAAAACGCATACGCCCTTTTTGGCCAAGGGCATCATTGTCGAGGTTTTGCCGCTTTCCATGTGCTTTAAAGGCGATTCGAATCTACCTCCTGAAATCTGTTTCCTGCAATTCTGCCTTGCTTTCAAATCCTCTTCGTTGCCTTCCCTCAATATATTTGTGGACGACATTTATCATTTATAACTCTGCAGGTTTGTGAATTGCAGTGCCCCTGAGCTCCATTTTTCAACTCGCTCTTTTGGGAGTTGGCCGAAAAACCGCAGGATGGCTTCAGGCCCAATCTGGTTCCATGGGGCAGGCTGAGCCTGTGGTTAATTCTTCTTCCTGATGGAAATTAGAGTGACCTGTGCCTGTCCGAACACCTAGAGCTACCCTCTCATGGGTTCCCCCTCTTCCCATTCATCCTCAGGACAAATTGCAACCTGTACGAAACAGGAGGTTAAAGGTGCTGATTCTCCAAGTGGGGAGATTGTTAGTAATGCGGCTGGAATGGCGAACCCGAGCACCAGGAGATGAGGAAAGAGGTGCGTTTCAGAAACCTTTCCCGATCACACTGTTTACCTTCCACTGGGTTTCCCATGCATTTTTTTGCTCTAAGAAGATTCCCTTGAACCTGGAGATTTGGGACCCATAGAATGGGTACCATGCACTATTACTTTAAAGGGTAGGCGTTTGCTCACCCAACCTCACCAATCCTCTCAGCCCCAAGAGTGTCCAGCCTTATATCTAATCCAGCTGTGGGTCTAGATATGGTCGATCCAGGTTGCTTCACTGTCCCTGAACGAACTTTTTACGAATTTCTCTCTCTTTCACTGTCTTTGTTGGGGGTTTTTCTGTAATCTATTTTTATAATGGGGTTTAGCTGATTTTCACTGCTGTGTTTATGCCGCTTTACACCCACTTGATTCATTTACAGAGAGATATCAATACATAGGTTTTAAGATTCTTACTTGTCAGATATGCTCTTGTGCGGTGAATACGGGGCGTTGAGTCCAGTTCACTGAGCAAGGGGTAGGTGTTGTCTGTTACATATTTGGTTTATGGAACGGTATGTGTGCTAATTTCAAACCCTTGTTTTATGCCTCACCGCACCTCACCTTTCCAGTTAAGCAGCCATCCAGTGTTTTCTAAATGTGTGACTCTGTTCTGTTTTGTAATCAGGTCATGGGTAGCGATTTTTACTTTCCCTCTATAAGTGATATCTTATGATAAGTTTCTTTTTCTGTGTGACTTATTTCACTTAGAAACATCGTACCTAAATCCACTCATCATGCTGCTAGTAGCCGTATGACACTGATTTCATGGCTGAGTGATATGCCATTGTACATAAGTACCACACTTCTTTATCCATTTTTCGCTATCCTGGCATATTTAACGTGTACTGAAGTGGAGGTTCTTGTAAACAGAGCAGTCCTAAACTTTGGGGTGCCTGTGTCTTGTTGATTTTTCGTTTTCCCATTTTATACGCCCACGAGTGGAAGGGCCCTATGCTCTCTAGCTCTGTTTTTTAGATGTTTTAGGAAACACCATGCACTTCTCCATAGTGGCCGTTGGCAATTTACATCCCGCCCATCAGCCTAACAAGGCTCCCTTTTCTACCTGGCCTGTCCTGCACTTCTGGTTTTTACACTTTTTTGAATGGCTTTTGGACGGATGGGAAGCGAGCCTTATTTGTAGTGCTGATTTGCCTTTCCGGCTTGCTTGGTTGGCCAAAAAGGGCCTATGCGTTTTTTCCTGAATATATTCAGGAAAAAACGCATAGGCCCTTTTTGGCCAAGTGCATCATTGTCGACGTTTTGCCGCTTTTCATGTGCTCTAAAGGCGATTCGTATCTACCTCCTGAAATCTGGGGGCTTGTCCCCGCACATTCTTCTCTAATATACAACCTCGGAACACTACCTCCAGGAAGACTCTGTTGCCCTAGTAACAAGGGCTGAGAACGTAATAATGCTGCCGCCTTGTGGCTGTTTCTCACAACAGCAGCTTTAAACCCAGTGCTAATGGTTGCTTAATAGCCCCAAGGACTGCAGGGCTGTAAATGACACCTTCCCTCAAAAAATGCCCTGGGGTAGGGAATAGGCAAGAAAATTCAACACATGACAAATTTTTCAAGAAGTCAATATGAAGAGAGGAGTTGTACTCACTCTTTAAATAAAAAAGAGGAAAAGAAAAAAAGGACATGCCTAAAGCTCAGTATAAGGAATTATTAGCCACATGCAAATCCAACCTCCAAAAAGGTTTCAGCTCACACCAGTCAAATGACCATCAGCAAAACGTCTACAACCTATAAATGCTGAAGGGGTTTTAGAGAACTTTGTACCTTCTAGCAGCTGGTGGGATGTAAAGTGGTAACAGCATTAACGAAAACTGAATGGAGCTGCTTTAAAAGGTAAAAATTGAGCTACCAGATGATGTAGCAGGGCACCTTTTGGGCCTATAATCTAAGACCACCAGAATCGGAAAGACAGAGGCAGGCAAATGTGCACTGCAGCAATATTGAAATAGCCAAGACATGGAAGCAAAAAAAAGGCCCATAAACAGATGAATTGACAAAGAAGAAGTGGTATATGTACAGAATGGAATAGTAGCCTCGGGAAAAAAATGAAGAGTGCCATTTTCAGGACTACAAATGAGCTTAGAAATAATCATATTAGGTAAAGTAAGTCAAAAGGGAATGACAAATATACTATGATATCATTTATACAAGTTATCCTAAGATTGCTACCAATGAACATACCTCCACAGAAAAAGACACTCACAGACTTATAAAACAAACTAATGGTTAACCAAAATGAAAGGTGGAAGGATGGAAAAATTAGGATTATGGGGCTAACCTAAATAGGCTAATGTATGTTAAATGTATATAAACACTTAACATAAAAACTATATAAATTTCCTGCAATTCTGCCTTGCTTTTAACTCCTCTTCGTTGCCTTCCTTCAATATATTTTTGGACTTGAGTTACCATTTATAACTCTACAGGACTGTGAATTGCAGTGCCCCTGAGCTCCATTTTTCAACTCGCTTTTTTGGAAGCTGGCCGCAAAACCGCAGGATTGCTTAAGGCCCTATTCTGGTTCCGTGCGGCAGGCTGAGCCTGTGGTTAATTCTTCTTCCTGATGGGAAATTAGAGTGGCCTGTGCCTGTCCCAACACCTAGCGCTAGCCTCTCATTGTTTCCCCCTCTTCCCGTTCATCCTCAGGACAAACTGCAACCTGTACGGAAAAGGAGCTTAAAGGTGCTGATTCTCCAAGAGGGAGATTGCTAGTAAAGCGGCTGGAATGGCGAACCCGAGCACAAGGAGATGAGAAATGGGGTGGGTTTTAGAAACCTTTCCTGATCACACGGTGTACCATCTTCTGGGATTCTCAGGCATTTTTTCGATGTAGGAAGATGCCCTTGAACCTGGAGATTTGGGACCCATGGGATGGGAACCACGCAGTATTACTTTAAAGGGTCTGCATTTGCTCACCCAACCTCACCAATCCTCTCAGCCCCAAGAGTGTCCACCCTTATGTCTCAATCAGCTGTGGGTCTAGATATGGTCAATCCAGGTGGCATCACATCCCCTGAACGAATTTTGTAAGAATTTCTCTCTATTTCACTGTCTTTGTTTCACGGGTTTTTAAAAGTAATTGAATTTTATAATGGGGTTTATCTGCTTTTCACTGCTGTGTTTATGCCGCTTTACACCCACTTGACTCACTTACAGAGAGATATCAATTCATATGTTTTAAGATTCTTACTAGTCAGATATATTCTTGGGCGGTGAATAGGGTGTGTTGAGTCCAGTTCACTGAGCAAGGCGTACTTCTTGTCTATTACATATTGGCTATATGGAACGGTATCTGAGTTAATTTGAAACCCTTGTTTTATGCATCACCCCACCTCACCTTTCCAGTTAAGCAGCCATAGTGTGTTTTCTCAACGAGTGACTCTGTTCTGTTTTGTAATTCAGTTCAAGGGTAGCGGTTTTTCCATTCCCTGTATAAGTGATATCTTATAATAAGTGTCTTTTTCTGTGTGACTTATTTCACTTAGAATCGTCGTACCTAAAATCATTCATCATGCTGCTACTAGCCTTATGACGTTGATTTCATGGCTGAGTGATATTGCATTGTACATAAGGACCACAGCTTCTTTATCCATTTTTCTCTTTCCTGGGATATTTAACGTGTAACGAAGTGGAGGTTCTTGTCAACAGAGCATCCCTAAACTTTGGGGTGCATGTGTCTTGCTGATTTTTAGTTTTCCCAGTATATACGCCCATGAGTGGAAGTGCCCTATGCTCTCTAAGCTGTGTTTTGTAGATGTTTCAGGACACACCGTGCACTTCGCCAGAGTGGCTCTTCGCAATTTACATCCTGCCCATCAGCGTAGCAAGGCTCCCATTTCTCCATGGCCTTTCCTGCATTTCTGGTATTGACCCTTTATTCAGCATGGCCCTTTTGAGCGATGGGAGGCGAGACTTCTTTGTAGCGCTGATTTGCCTTTCCAGGTTTCTTGGTTGACCAAAAAGGGCGTATGCGTTTTTTCCTGAATATATTCAGGAAAAAACGCATACGCCCTTTTTGGCCAAGGGCATCATTGTCGAGGTTTTGCCGCTTTCCATGTGCTTTAAAGGCGATTCGAATCTACCTCCTGAAATCTGTTTCCTGCAATTCTGCCTTGCTTTCAAATCCTCTTCGTTGCCTTCCCTCAATATATTTGTGGACGACATTTATCATTTATAACTCTGCAGGTTTGTGAATTGCAGTGCCCCTGAGCTCCATTTTTCAACTCGCTCTTTTGGGAGTTGGCCGAAAAACCGCAGGATGGCTTCAGGCCCAATCTGGTTCCATGGGGCAGGCTGAGCCTGTGGTTAATTCTTCTTCCTGATGGAAATTAGAGTGACCTGTGCCTGTCCGAACACCTAGAGCTACCCTCTCATGGGTTCCCCCTCTTCCCATTCATCCTCAGGACAAATTGCAACCTGTACGAAACAGGAGGTTAAAGGTGCTGATTCTCCAAGTGGGGAGATTGTTAGTAATGCGGCTGGAATGGCGAACCCGAGCACCAGGAGATGAGGAAAGAGGTGCGTTTCAGAAACCTTTCCCGATCACACTGTTTACCTTCCACTGGGTTTCCCATGCATTTTTTTGCTCTAAGAAGATTCCCTTGAACCTGGAGATTTGGGACCCATAGAATGGGTACCATGCACTATTACTTTAAAGGGTAGGCGTTTGCTCACCCAACCTCACCAATCCTCTCAGCCCCAAGAGTGTCCAGCCTTATATCTAATCCAGCTGTGGGTCTAGATATGGTCGATCCAGGTTGCTTCACTGTCCCTGAACGAACTTTTTACGAATTTCTCTCTCTTTCACTGTCTTTGTTGGGGGTTTTTCTGTAATCTATTTTTATAATGGGGTTTAGCTGATTTTCACGGCTGTGTTTATGCCGCTTTACACCCACTTGATTCATTTACAGAGAGATATCAATACATAGGTTTTAAGATTCTTACTTGTCAGATATGCTCTTGTGCGGTGAATACGGGGCGTTGAGTCCAGTTCACTGAGCAAGGGGTAGGTGTTGTCTGTTACATATTTGGTTTATGGAACGGTATGTGTGCTAATTTCAAACCCTTGTTTTATGCCTCACCGCACCTCACCTTTCCAGTTAAGCAGCCATCCAGTGTTTTCTAAATGTGTGACTCTGTTCTGTTTTGTAATCAGGTCATGGGTAGCGATTTTTACTTTCCCTCTATAAGTGATATCTTATGATAAGTTTCTTTTTCTGTGTGACTTATTTCACTTAGAAACATCGTACCTAAATCCACTCATCATGCTGCTAGTAGCCGTATGACACTGATTTCATGGCTGAGTGATATGCCATTGTACATAAGTACCACACTTCTTTATCCATTTTTCGCTATCCTGGCATATTTAACGTGTACTGAAGTGGAGGTTCTTGTAAACAGAGCAGTCCTAAACTTTGGGGTGCCTGTGTCTTGTTGATTTTTCGTTTTCCCATTTTATACGCCCACGAGTGGAAGGGCCCTATGCTCTCTAGCTCTGTTTTTTAGATGTTTTAGGAAACACCATGCACTTCTCCAGAGTGGCCGTTGGCAATTTACATCCCGCCCATCAGCCTAACAAGGCTCCCTTTTCTACCTGGCCTGTCCTGCACTTCTGGTTTTTACACTTTTTTGAATGGCTTTTGGACGGATGGGAAGCGAGCCTTATTTGTAGTGCTGATTTGCCTTTCCGGCTTGCTTGGTTGGCCAAAAAGGGCCTATGCGTTTTTTCCTGAATATATTCAGGAAAAAACGCATAGGCCCTTTTTGGCCAAGTGCATCATTGTCGACGTTTTGCCGCTTTTCATGTGCTCTAAAGGCGATTCGTATCTACCTCCTGAAATCTGGGGGCTTGTCCCCGCACATTCTTCTCTAATATACAACCTCGGAACACTACCTCCAGGAAGACTCTGTTGCCCTAGTAACAAGGGCTGAGAACGTAATAATGCTGCCGCCTTGTGGCTGTTTCTCACAACAGCAGCTTTAAACCCAGTGCTAATGGTTGCTTAATAGCCCCAAGGACTGCAGGGCTGTAAATGACACCTTCCCTCAAAAAATGCCCTGGGGTAGGGAATAGGCAAGAAAATTCAACACATGACAAATTTTTCAAGAAGTCAATATGAAGAGAGGAGTTGTACTCACTCTTTAAATAAAAAAGAGGAAAAGAAAAAAAGGACATGCCTAAAGCTCAGTATAAGGAATTATTAGCCACATGCAAATCCAACCTCCAAAAAGGTTTCAGCTCACACCAGTCAAATGACCATCAGCAAAACGTCTACAACCTATAAATGATGAAGGGGTTTTAGAGAACTTTGTACCTTCTAGCAGCTGGTGGGATGTAAAGTGGTAACAGCATTAACGAAAACTGAATGGAGCTGCTTTAAAAGGTAAAAATTGAGCTACCAGATGATGTAGCAGGGCACCTTTTGGGCCTATAATCTAAGACCACCAGAATCGGAAAGACAGAGGCAGGCAAATGTGCACTGCAGCAATATTGAAATAGCCAAGACATGGAAGCAAAAAAAAGGCCCATAAACAGATGAATTGACAAAGAAGAAGTGGTATATGTACAGAATGGAATAGTAGCCTCGGGAAAAAAATGAAGAGTGCCATTTTCAGGACTACAAATGAGCTTAGAAATAATCATATTAGGTAAAGTAAGTCAAAAGGGAATGACAAATATACTATGATATCATTTATACAAGTTATCCTAAGATTGCTACCAATGAACATACCTCCACAGAAAAAGACACTCACAGACTTATAAAACAAACTAATGGTTAACCAAAATGAAAGGTGGAAGGATGGAAAAATTAGGATTATGGGGCTAACCTAAATAGGCTAATGTATGTTAAATGTATATAAACACTTAACATAAAAACTATATAAATTTCCTGCAATTCTGCCTTGCTTTTAACTCCTCTTCGTTGCCTTCCTTCAATATATTTTTGGACTTGAGTTACCATTTATAACTCTACAGGACTGTGAATTGCAGTGCCCCTGAGCTCCATTTTTCAACTCGCTTTTTTGGAAGCTGGCCGCAAAACCGCAGGATTGCTTAAGGCCCTATTCTGGTTCCGTGCGGCAGGCTGAGCCTGTGGTTAATTCTTCTTCCTGATGGGAAATTAGAGTGGCCTGTGCCTGTCCCAACACCTAGCGCTAGCCTCTCATTGTTTCCCCCTCTTCCCGTTCATCCTCAGGACAAACTGCAACCTGTACGGAAAAGGAGCTTAAAGGTGCTGATTCTCCAAGAGGGAGATTGCTAGTAAAGCGGCTGGAATGGCGAACCCGAGCACAAGGAGATGAGAAATGGGGTGGGTTTTAGAAACCTTTCCTGATCACACGGTGTACCATCTTCTGGGATTCTCAGGCATTTTTTCGATGTAGGAAGATGCCCTTGAACCTGGAGATTTGGGACCCATGGGATGGGAACCACGCAGTATTACTTTAAAGGGTCTGCATTTGCTCACCCAACCTCACCAATCCTCTCAGCCCCAAGCGTGTCCACCCTTATGTCTCAATCAGCTGTGGGTCTAGATATGGTCAATCCAGGTGGCATCACATCCCCTGAACGAATTTTGTAAGAATTTCTCTCTATTTCACTGTCTTTGTTTCACGGGTTTTTAAAAGTAATTGAATTTTATAATGGGGTTTATCTGCTTTTCACTGCTGTGTTTATGCCGCTTTACACCCACTTGACTCACTTACAGAGAGATATCAATTCATATGTTTTAAGATTCTTACTAGTCAGATATATTCTTGGGCGGTGAATAGGGTGTGTTGAGTCCAGTTCACTGAGCAAGGCGTACTTCTTGTCTATTACATATTGGCTATATGGAACGGTATCTGAGTTAATTTGAAACCCTTGTTTTATGCATCACCCCACCTCACCTTTCCAGTTAAGCAGCCATAGTGTGTTTTCTCAACGAGTGACTCTGTTCTGTTTTGTAATTCAGTTCAAGGGTAGCGGTTTTTCCATTCCCTGTATAAGTGATATCTTATAATAAGTGTCTTTTTCTGTGTGACTTATTTCACTTAGAATCGTCGTACCTAAAATCATTCATCATGCTGCTACTAGCCTTATGACGTTGATTTCATGGCTGAGTGATATTGCATTGTACATAAGGACCACAGCTTCTTTATCCATTTTTCTCTTTCCTGGGATATTTAACGTGTAACGAAGTGGAGGTTCTTGTCAACAGAGCAGCCCTAAACTTTGGGGTGCATGTGTCTTGCTGATTTTTAGTTTTCCCAGTATATACGCCCATGAGTGGAAGTGCCCTATGCTCTCTAAGCTGTGTTTTGTAGATGTTTCAGGACACACCGTGCACTTCGCCAGAGTGGCTCTTCGCAATTTACATCCTGCCCATCAGCGTAGCAAGGCTCCCATTTCTCCATGGCCTTTCCTGCATTTCTGGTATTGACCCTTTATTCAGCATGGCCCTTTTGAGCGATGGGAAGCGAGACTTCTTTGTAGCGCTGATTTGCCTTTCCAGGTTTCTTGGTTGACCAAAAAGGGCGTATGCGTTTTTTCCTGAATATATTCAGGAAAAAACGCATACGCCCTTTTTGGCCAAGGGCATCATTGTCGAGGTTTTGCCGCTTTCCATGTGCTTTAAAGGCGATTCGAATCTACCTCCTGAAATCTGTTTCCTGCAATTCTGCCTTGCTTTCAAATCCTCTTCGTTGCCTTCCCTCAATATATTTGTGGACGACAGTTATCATTTATAACTCTGCAGGTTTGTGAATTGCAGTGCCCCTGAGCTCCATTTTTCAACTCGCTCTTTTGGGAGTTGGCCGAAAAACCGCAGGATGGCTTCAGGCCCAATCTGGTTCCATGGGGCAGGCTGAGCCTGTGGTTAATTCTTCTTCCTGATGGAAATTAGAGTGACCTGTGCCTGTCCGAACACCTAGAGCTACCCTCTCATGGGTTCCCCCTCTTCCCATTCATCCTCAGGACAAATTGCAACCTGTACGAAACAGGAGGTTAAAGGTGCTGATTCTCCAAGTGGGGAGATTGTTAGTAATGCGGCTGGAATGGCGAACCCGAGCACCAGGAGATGAGGAAAGAGGTGCGTTTCAGAAACCTTTCCCGATCACACTGTTTACCTTCCACTGGGTTTCCCATGCATTTTTTTGCTCTAAGAAGATTCCCTTGAACCTGGAGATTTGGGACCCATAGAATGGGTACCATGCACTATTACTTTAAAGGGTAGGCGTTTGCTCACCCAACCTCACCAATCCTCTCAGCCCCAAGAGTGTCCAGCCTTATATCTAATCCAGCTGTGGGTCTAGATATGGTCGATCCAGTTTGCTTCACTGCCCCTGAACGAACTTTTTACGAATTTCTCTCTCTTTCACTGTCTTTGTTGGGGGTTTTTCTGTAATCTATTTTTATAATGGGGTTTAGCTGATTTTCACTGCTGTGTTTATGCCGCTTTACACCCACTTGATTCATTTACAGAGAGATATCAATACATAGGTTTTAAGATTCTTACTTGTCAGATATACTCTTGTGCGGTGAATACGGGGCGTTGAGTCCAGTTCACTGAGCAAGGGGTAGGTGTTGTCTGTTACATATTTGGTTTATGGAACGGTATGTGTGCTAATTTCAAACCCTTGTTTTATGCCTCACCGCACCTCACCTTTCCAGTTAAGCAGCCATCCAGTGTTTTCTAAATGTGTGACTCTGTTCTGTTTTGTAATCAGGTCATGGGTAGCGATTTTTACTTTCCCTCTATAAGTGATATCTTATGATAAGTTTCTTTTTCTGTGTGACTTATTTCACTTAGAAACATCGTACCTAAATCCACTCATCATGCTGCTAGTAGCCGTATGACACTGATTTCATGGCTGAGTGATATGCCATTGTACATAAGTACCACACTTCTTTATCCATTTTTCGCTATCCTGGCATATTTAACGTGTACTGAAGTGGAGGTTCTTGTAAACAGAGCAGTCCTAAACTTTGGGGTGCCTGTGTCTTGTTGATTTTTCGTTTTCCCATTTTATACGCCCACGAGTGGAAGGGCCCTATGCTCTCTAGCTCTGTTTTTTAGATGTTTTAGGAAACACCATGCACTTCTCCAGAGTGGCCGTTGGCAATTTACATCCCGCCCATCAGCCTAACAAGGCTCCCTTTTCTACCTGGCCTGTCCTGCACTTCTGGTTTTTACACTTTTTTGAATGGCTTTTGGACGGATGGGAAGCGAGACTTATTTGTAGTGCTGATTTGCCTTTCCGGCTTGCTTGGTTGGCCAAAAAGGGCCTATGCGTTTTTTCCTGAATATATTCAGGAAAAAACGCATAGGCCCTTTTTGGCCAAGTGCATCATTGTCGACGTTTTGCCGCTTTTCATGTGCTCTAAAGGCGATTCGTATCTACCTCCTGAAATCTGGGGGCTTGTCCCCGCACATTCTTCTCTAATATACAACCTCGGAACACTACCTCCAGGAAGACTCTGTTGCCCTAGTAACAAGGGCTGAGAACGTAATAATGCTGCCGCCTTGTGGCTGTTTCTCACAACAGCAGCTTTAAACCCAGTGCTAATGGTTGCTTAATAGCCCCAAGGACTGCAGGGCTGTAAATGACACCTTCCCTCAAAAAATGCCCTGGGGTAGGGAATAGGCAAGAAAATTCAACACATGACAAATTTTTCAAGAAGTCAATATGAAGAGAGGAGTTGTACTCACTCTTTAAATAAAAAAGAGGAAAAGAAAAAAAGGACATGCCTAAAGCTCAGTATAAGGAATTATTAGCCACATGCAAATCCAACCTCCAAAAAGGTTTCAGCTCACACCAGTCAAATGACCATCAGCAAAACGTCTACAACCTATAAATGCTGAAGGGGTTTTAGAGAACTTTGTACCTTCTAGCAGCTGGTGGGATGTAAAGTGGTAACAGCATTAACGAAAACTGAATGGAGCTGCTTTAAAAGGTAAAAATTGAGCTACCAGATGATGTAGCAGGGCACCTTTTGGGCCTATAATCTAAGACCACCAGAATCGGAAAGACAGAGGCAGGCAAATGTGCACTGCAGCAATATTGAAATAGCCAAGACATGGAAGCAAAAAAAAGGCCCATAAACAGATGAATTGACAAAGAAGAAGTGGTATATGTACAGAATGGAATAGTAGCCTCGGGAAAAAAATGAAGAGTGCCATTTTCAGGACTACAAATGAGCTTAGAAATAATCATATTAGGTAAAGTAAGTCAAAAGGGAATGACAAATATACTATGATATCATTTATACAAGTTATCCTAAGATTGCTACCAATGAACATACCTCCACAGAAAAAGACACTCACAGACTTATAAAACAAACTAATGGTTAACCAAAATGAAAGGTGGAAGGATGGAAAAATTAGGATTATGGGGCTAACCTAAATAGGCTAATGTATGTTAAATGTATATAAACACTTAACATAAAAACTATATAAATTTCCTGCAATTCTGCCTTGCTTTTAACTCCTCTTCGTTGCCTTCCTTCAATATATTTTTGGACTTGAGTTACCATTTATAACTCTACAGGACTGTGAATTGCAGTGCCCCTGAGCTCCATTTTTCAACTCGCTTTTTTGGAAGCTGGCCGCAAAACCGCAGGATTGCTTAAGGCCCTATTCTGGTTCCGTGCGGCAGGCTGAGCCTGTGGTTAATTCTTCTTCCTGATGGGAAATTAGAGTGGCCTGTGCCTGTCCCAACACCTAGCGCTAGCCTCTCATTGTTTCCCCCTCTTCCCGTTCATCCTCAGGACAAACTGCAACCTGTACGGAAAAGGAGCTTAAAGGTGCTGATTCTCCAAGAGGGAGATTGCTAGTAAAGCGGCTGGAATGGCGAACCCGAGCACAAGGAGATGAGAAATGGGGTGGGTTTTAGAAACCTTTCCTGATCACACGGTGTACCATCTTCTGGGATTCTCAGGCATTTTTTCGATGTAGGAAGATGCCCTTGAACCTGGAGATTTGGGACCCATGGGATGGGAACCACGCAGTATTACTTTAAAGGGTCTGCATTTGCTCACCCAACCTCACCAATCCTCTCAGCCCCAAGAGTGTCCACCCTTATGTCTCAATCAGCTGTGGGTCTAGATATGGTCAATCCAGGTGGCATCACATCCCCTGAACGAATTTTGTAAGAATTTCTCTCTATTTCACTGTCTTTGTTTCACGGGTTTTTAAAAGTAATTGAATTTTATAATGGGGTTTATCTGCTTTTCACTGCTGTGTTTATGCCGCTTTACACCCACTTGACTCACTTACAGAGAGATATCAATTCATATGTTTTAAGATTCTTACTAGTCAGATATATTCTTGGGCGGTGAATAGGGTGTGTTGAGTCCAGTTCACTGAGCAAGGCGTACTTCTTGTCTATTACATATTGGGTATATGGAACGGTATCTGAGTTAATTTGAAACCCTTGTTTTATGCATCACCCCACCTCACCTTTCCAGTTAAGCAGCCATAGTGTGTTTTCTCAACGAGTGACTCTGTTCTGTTTTGTAATTCAGTTCAAGGGTAGCGGTTTTTCCATTCCCTGTATAAGTGATATCTTATAATAAGTGTCTTTTTCTGTGTGACTTATTTCACTTAGAATCGTCGTACCTAAAATCATTCATCATGCTGCTACTAGCCTTATGACGTTGATTTCATGGCTGAGTGATATTGCATTGTACATAAGGACCACAGCTTCTTTATCCATTTTTCTCTTTCCTGGGATATTTAACGTGTAACGAAGTGGAGGTTCTTGTCAACAGAGCAGCCCTAAACTTTGGGGTGCATGTGTCTTGCTGATTTTTAGTTTTCCCAGTATATACGCCCATGAGTGGAAGTGCCCTATGCTCTCTAAGCTGTGTTTTGTAGATGTTTCAGGACACACCGTGCACTTCGCCAGAGTGGCTCTTCGCAATTTACATCCTGCCCATCAGCGTAGCAAGGCTCCCATTTCTCCATGGCCTTTCCTGCATTTCTGGTATTGACCCTTTATTCAGCATGGCCCTTTTGAGCGATGGGAAGCGAGACTTCTTTGTAGCGCTGATTTGCCTTTCCAGGTTTCTTGGTTGACCAAAAAGGGCGTATGCGTTTTTTCCTGAATATATTCAGGAAAAAACGCATACGCCCTTTTTGGCCAAGGGCATCATTGTCGAGGTTTTGCCGCTTTCCATGTGCTTTAAAGGCGATTCGAATCTACCTCCTGAAATCTGTTTCCTGCAATTCTGCCTTGCTTTCAAATCCTCTTCGTTGCCTTCCCTCAATATATTTGTGGACGACAGTTATCATTTATAACTCTGCAGGTTTGTGAATTGCAGTGCCCCTGAGCTCCATTTTTCAACTCGCTCTTTTGGGAGTTGGCCGAAAAACCGCAGGATGGCTTCAGGCCCAATCTGGTTCCATGGGGCAGGCTGAGCCTGTGGTTAATTCTTCTTCCTGATGGAAATTAGAGTGACCTGTGCCTGTCCGAACACCTAGAGCTACCCTCTCATGGGTTCCCCCTCTTCCCATTCATCCTCAGGACAAATTGCAACCTGTACGAAACAGGAGGTTAAAGGTGCTGATTCTCCAAGTGGGGAGATTGTTAGTAATGCGGCTGGAATGGCGAACCCGAGCACCAGGAGATGAGGAAAGAGGTGCGTTTCAGAAACCTTTCCCGATCACACTGTTTACCTTCCACTGGGTTTCCCATGCATTTTTTTGCTCTAAGAAGATTCCCTTGAACCTGGAGATTTGGGACCCATAGAATGGGTACCATGCACTATTACTTTAAAGGGTAGGCGTTTGCTCACCCAACCTCACCAATCCTCTCAGCCCCAAGAGTGTCCAGCCTTATATCTAATCCAGCTGTGGGTCTAGATATGGTCGATCCAGTTTGCTTCACTGCCCCTGAACGAACTTTTTACGAATTTCTCTCTCTTTCACTGTCTTTGTTGGGGGTTTTTCTGTAATCTATTTTTATAATGGGGTTTAGCTGATTTTCACTGCTGTGTTTATGCCGCTTTACACCCACTTGATTCATTTACAGAGAGATATCAATACATAGGTTTTAAGATTCTTACTTGTCAGATATACTCTTGTGCGGTGAATACGGGGCGTTGAGTCCAGTTCACTGAGCAAGGGGTAGGTGTTGTCTGTTACATATTTGGTTTATGGAACGGTATGTGTGCTAATTTCAAACCCTTGTTTTATGCCTCACCGCACCTCACCTTTCCAGTTTAGCAGCCATCCAGTGTTTTCTAAATGTGTGACTCTGTTCTGTTTTGTAATCAGGTCATGGGTAGCGATTTTTACTTTCCCTCTATAAGTGATATCTTATGATAAGTTTCTTTTTCTGTGTGACTTATTTCACTTAGAAACATCGTACCTAAATCCACTCATCATGCTGCTAGTAGCCGTATGACACTGATTTCATGGCTGAGTGATATGCCATTGTACATAAGTACCACACTTCTTTATCCATTTTTCGCTATCCTGGCATATTTAACGTGTACTGAAGTGGAGGTTCTTGTAAACAGAGCAGTCCTAAACTTTGGGGTGCCTGTGTCTTGTTGATTTTTCGTTTTCCCATTTTATACGCCCACGAGTGGAAGGGCCCTATGCTCTCTAGCTCTGTTTTTTAGATGTTTTAGGAAACACCATGCACTTCTCCAGAGTGGCCGTTGGCAATTTACATCCCGCCCATCAGCCTAACAAGGCTCCCTTTTCTACCTGGCCTGTCCTGCACTTCTGGTTTTTACACTTTTTTGAATGGCTTTTGGACGGATGGGAAGCGAGACTTATTTGTAGTGCTGATTTGCCTTTCCGGCTTGCTTGGTTGGCCAAAAAGGGCCTATGCGTTTTTTCCTGAATATATTCAGGAAAAAACGCATAGGCCCTTTTTGGCCAAGTGCATCATTGTCGACGTTTTGCCGCTTTTCATGTGCTCTAAAGGCGATTCGTATCTACCTCCTGAAATCTGGGGGCTTGTCCCCGCACATTCTTCTCTAATATACAACCTCGGAACACTACCTCCAGGAAGACTCTGTTGCCCTAGTAACAAGGGCTGAGAACGTAATAATGCTGCCGCCTTGTGGCTGTTTCTCACAACAGCAGCTTTAAACCCAGTGCTAATGGTTGCTTAATAGCCCCAAGGACTGCAGGGCTGTAAATGACACCTTCCCTCAAAAAATGCCCTGGGGTAGGGAATAGGCAAGAAAATTCAACACATGACAAATTTTTCAAGAAGTCAATATGAAGAGAGGAGTTGTACTCACTCTTTAAATAAAAAAGAGGAAAAGAAAAAAAGGACATGCCTAAAGCTCAGTATAAGGAATTATTAGCCACATGCAAATCCAACCTCCAAAAAGGTTTCAGCTCACACCAGTCAAATGACCATCAGCAAAACGTCTACAACCTATAAATGCTGAAGGGGTTTTAGAGAACTTTGTACCTTCTAGCAGCTGGTGGGATGTAAAGTGGTAACAGCATTAACGAAAACTGAATGGAGCTGCTTTAAAAGGTAAAAATTGAGCTACCAGATGATGTAGCAGGGCACCTTTTGGGCCTATAATCTAAGACCACCAGAATCGGAAAGACAGAGGCAGGCAAATGTGCACTGCAGCAATATTGAAATAGCCAAGATATGGAAGCAAAAAAAAGGCCCATAAACAGATGAATTGACAAAGAAGAAGTGGTATATGTACAGAATGGAATAGTAGCCTCGGGAAAAAAATGAAGAGTGCCATTTTCAGGACTACAAATGAGCTTAGAAATAATCATATTAGGTAAAGTAAGTCAAAAGGGAATGACAAATATACTATGATATCATTTATACAAGTTATCCTAAGATTGCTACCAATGAACATACCTCCACAGAAAAAGACACTCACAGACTTATAAAACAAACTAATGGTTAACCAAAATGAAAGGTGGAAGGATGGAAAAATTAGGATTATGGGGCTAACCTAAATAGGCTAATGTATGTTAAATGTATATAAACACTTAACATAAAAACTATATAAATTTCCTGCAATTCTGCCTTGCTTTTAACTCCTCTTCGTTGCCTTCCTTCAATATATTTTTGGACTTGAGTTACCATTTATAACTCTACAGGACTGTGAATTGCAGTGCCCCTGAGCTCCATTTTTCAACTCGCTTTTTTGGAAGCTGGCCGCAAAACCGCAGGATTGCTTAAGGCCCTATTCTGGTTCCGTGCGGCAGGCTGAGCCTGTGGTTAATTCTTCTTCCTGATGGGAAATTAGAGTGGCCTGTGCCTGTCCCAACACCTAGCGCTAGCCTCTCATTGTTTCCCCCTCTTCCCGTTCATCCTCAGGACAAACTGCAACCTGTACGGAAAAGGAGCTTAAAGGTGCTGATTCTCCAAGAGGGAGATTGCTAGTAAAGCGGCTGGAATGGCGAACCCGAGCACAAGGAGATGAGAAATGGGGTGGGTTTTAGAAACCTTTCCTGATCACACGGTGTACCATCTTCTGGGATTCTCAGGCATTTTTTCGATGTAGGAAGATGCCCTTGAACCTGGAGATTTGGGACCCATGGGATGGGAACCACGCAGTATTACTTTAAAGGGTCTGCATTTGCTCACCCAACCTCACCAATCCTCTCAGCCCCAAGAGTGTCCACCCTTATGTCTCAATCAGCTGTGGGTCTAGATATGGTCAATCCAGGTGGCATCACATCCCCTGAACGAATTTTGTAAGAATTTCTCTCTATTTCACTGTCTTTGTTTCACGGGTTTTTAAAAGTAATTGAATTTTATAATGGGGTTTATCTGCTTTTCACTGCTGTGTTTATGCCGCTTTACACCCACTTGACTCACTTACAGAGAGATATCAATTCATATGTTTTAAGATTCTTACTAGTCAGATATATTCTTGGGCGGTGAATAGGGTGTGTTGAGTCCAGTTCACTGAGCAAGGCGTACTTCTTGTCTATTACATATTGGCTATATGGAACGGTATCTGAGTTAATTTGAAACCCTTGTTTTATGCATCACCCCACCTCACCTTTCCAGTTAAGCAGCCATAGTGTGTTTTCTCAACGAGTGACTCTGTTCTGTTTTGTAATTCAGTTCAAGGGTAGCGGTTTTTCCATTCCCTGTATAAGTGATATCTTATAATAAGTGTCTTTTTCTGTGTGACTTATTTCACTTAGAATCGTCGTACCTAAAATCATTCATCATGCTGCTACTAGCCTTATGACGTTGATTTCATGGCTGAGTGATATTGCATTGTACATAAGGACCACAGCTTCTTTATCCATTTTTCTCTTTCCTGGGATATTTAACGTGTAACGAAGTGGAGGTTCTTGTCAACAGAGCAGCCCTAAACTTTGGGGTGCATGTGTCTTGCTGATTTTTAGTTTTCCCAGTATATACGCCCATGAGTGGAAGTGCCCTATGCTCTCTAAGCTGTGTTTTGTAGATGTTTCAGGACACACCGTGCACTTCGCCAGAGTGGCTCTTCGCAATTTACATCCTGCCCATCAGCGTAGCAAGGCTCCCATTTCTCCATGGCCTTTCCTGCATTTCTGGTATTGACCCTTTATTCAGCATGGCCCTTTTGAGCGATGGGAAGCGAGACTTCTTTGTAGCGCTGATTTGCCTTTCCAGGTTTCTTGGTTGACCAAAAAGGGCGTATGCGTTTTTTCCTGAATATATTCAGGAAAAAACGCATACGCCCTTTTTGGCCAAGGGCATCATTGTCGAGGTTTTGCCGCTTTCCATGTGCTTTAAAGGCGATTCGAATCTACCTCCTGAAATCTGTTTCCTGCAATTCTGCCTTGCTTTCAAATCCTCTTCGTTGCCTTCCCTCAATATATTTGTGGACGACAGTTATCATTTATAACTCTGCAGGTTTGTGAATTGCAGTGCCCCTGAGCTCCATTTTTCAACTCGCTCTTTTGGGAGTTGGCCGAAAAACCGCAGGATGGCTTCAGGCCCAATCTGGTTCCATGGGGCAGGCTGAGCCTGTGGTTAATTCTTCTTCCTGATGGAAATTAGAGTGACCTGTGCCTGTCCGAACACCTAGAGCTACCCTCTCATGGGTTCCCCCTCTTCCCATTCATCCTCAGGACAAATTGCAACCTGTACGAAACAGGAGGTTAAAGGTGCTGATTCTCCAAGTGGGGAGATTGTTAGTAATGCGGCTGGAATGGCGAACCCGAGCACCAGGAGATGAGGAAAGAGGTGCGTTTCAGAAACCTTTCCCGATCACACTGTTTACCTTCCACTGGGTTTCCCATGCATTTTTTTGCTCTAAGAAGATTCCCTTGAACCTGGAGATTTGGGACCCATAGAATGGGTACCATGCACTATTACTTTAAAGGGTAGGCGTTTGCTCACCCAACCTCACCAATCCTCTCAGCCCCAAGAGTGTCCAGCCTTATATCTAATCCAGCTGTGGGTCTAGATATGGTCGATCCAGTTTGCTTCACTGCCCCTGAACGAACTTTTTACGAATTTCTCTCTCTTTCACTGTCTTTGTTGGGGGTTTTTCTGTAATCTATTTTTATAATGGGGTTTAGCTGATTTTCACTGCTGTGTTTATGCCGCTTTACACCCACTTGATTCATTTACAGAGAGATATCAATACATAGGTTTTAAGATTCTTACTTGTCAGATATACTCTTGTGCGGTGAATACGGGGCGTTGAGTCCAGTTCACTGAGCAAGGGGTAGGTGTTGTCTGTTACATATTTGGTTTATGGAACGGTATGTGTGCTAATTTCAAACCCTTGTTTTATGCCTCACCGCACCTCACCTTTCCAGTTAAGCAGCCATCCAGTGTTTTCTAAATGTGTGACTCTGTTCTGTTTTGTAATCAGGTCATGGGTAGCGATTTTTACTTTCCCTCTATAAGTGATATCTTATGATAAGTTTCTTTTTCTGTGTGACTTATTTCACTTAGAAACATCGTACCTAAATCCACTCATCATGCTGCTAGTAGCCGTATGACACTGATTTCATGGCTGAGTGATATGCCATTGTACATAAGTACCACACTTCTTTATCCATTTTTCGCTATCCTGGCATATTTAACGTGTACTGAAGTGGAGGTTCTTGTAAACAGAGCAGTCCTAAACTTTGGGGTGCCTGTGTCTTGTTGATTTTTCGTTTTCCCATTTTATACGCCCACGAGTGGAAGGGCCCTATGCTCTCTAGCTCTGTTTTTTAGATGTTTTAGGAAACACCATGCACTTCTCCAGAGTGGCCGTTGGCAATTTACATCCCGCCCATCAGCCTAACAAGGCTCCCTTTTCTACCTGGCCTGTCCTGCACTTCTGGTTTTTACACTTTTTTGAATGGCTTTTGGACGGATGGGAAGCGAGACTTATTTGTAGTGCTGATTTGCCTTTCCGGCTTGCTTGGTTGGCCAAAAAGGGCCTATGCGTTTTTTCCTGAATATATTCAGGAAAAAACGCATAGGCCCTTTTTGGCCAAGTGCATCATTGTCGACGTTTTGCCGCTTTTCATGTGCTCTAAAGGCGATTCGTATCTACCTCCTGAAATCTGGGGGCTTGTCCCCGCACATTCTTCTCTAATATACAACCTCGGAACACTACCTCCAGGAAGACTCTGTTGCCCTAGTAACAAGGGCTGAGAACGTAATAATGCTGCCGCCTTGTGGCTGTTTCTCACAACAGCAGCTTTAAACCCAGTGCTAATGGTTGCTTAATAGCCCCAAGGACTGCAGGGCTGTAAATGACACCTTCCCTCAAAAAATGCCCTGGGGTAGGGAATAGGCAAGAAAATTCAACACATGACAAATTTTTCAAGAAGTCAATATGAAGAGAGGAGTTGTACTCACTCTTTAAATAAAAAAGAGGAAAAGAAAAAAAGGACATGCCTAAAGCTCAGTATAAGGAATTATTAGCCACATGCAAATCCAACCTCCAAAAAGGTTTCAGCTCACACCAGTCAAATGACCATCAGCAAAACGTCTACAACCTATAAATGCTGAAGGGGTTTTAGAGAACTTTGTACCTTCTAGCAGCTGGTGGGATGTAAAGTGGTAACAGCATTAACGAAAACTGAATGGAGCTGCTTTAAAAGGTAAAAATTGAGCTACCAGATGATGTAGCAGGGCACCTTTTGGGCCTATAATCTAAGACCACCAGAATCGGAAAGACAGAGGCAGGCAAATGTGCACTGCAGCAATATTGAAATAGCCAAGACATGGAAGCAAAAAAAAGGCCCATAAACAGATGAATTGACAAAGAAGAAGTGGTATATGTACAGAATGGAATAGTAGCCTCGGGAAAAAAATGAAGAGTGCCATTTTCAGGACTACAAATGAGCTTAGAAATAATCATATTAGGTAAAGTAAGTCAAAAGGGAATGACAAATATACTATGATATCATTTATACAAGTTATCCTAAGATTGCTACCAATGAACATACCTCCACAGAAAAAGACACTCACAGACTTATAAAACAAACTAATGGTTAACCAAAATGAAAGGTGGAAGGATGGAAAAATTAGGATTATGGGGCTAACCTAAATAGGCTAATGTATGTTAAATGTATATAAACACTTAACATAAAAACTATATAAATTTCCTGCAATTCTGCCTTGCTTTTAACTCCTCTTCGTTGCCTTCCTTCAATATATTTTTGGACTTGAGTTACCATTTATAACTCTACAGGACTGTGAATTGCAGTGCCCCTGAGCTCCATTTTTCAACTCGCTTTTTTGGAAGCTGGCCGCAAAACCGCAGGATTGCTTAAGGCCCTATTCTGGTTCCGTGCGGCAGGCTGAGCCTGTGGTTAATTCTTCTTCCTGATGGGAAATTAGAGTGGCCTGTGCCTGTCCCAACACCTAGCGCTAGCCTCTCATTGTTTCCCCCTCTTCCCGTTCATCCTCAGGACAAACTGCAACCTGTACGGAAAAGGAGCTTAAAGGTGCTGATTCTCCAAGAGGGAGATTGCTAGTAAAGCGGCTGGAATGGCGAACCCGAGCACAAGGAGATGAGAAATGGGGTGGGTTTTAGAAACCTTTCCTGATCACACGGTGTACCATCTTCTGGGATTCTCAGGCATTTTTTCGATGTAGGAAGATGCCCTTGAACCTGGAGATTTGGGACCCATGGGATGGGAACCACGCAGTATTACTTTAAAGGGTCTGCATTTGCTCACCCAACCTCACCAATCCTCTCAGCCCCAAGAGTGTCCACCCTTATGTCTCAATCAGCTGTGGGTCTAGATATGGTCAATCCAGGTGGCATCACATCCCCTGAACGAATTTTGTAAGAATTTCTCTCTATTTCACTGTCTTTGTTTCACGGGTTTTTAAAAGTAATTGAATTTTATAATGGGGTTTATCTGCTTTTCACTGCTGTGTTTATGCCGCTTTACACCCACTTGACTCACTTACAGAGAGATATCAATTCATATGTTTTAAGATTCTTACTAGTCAGATATATTCTTGGGCGGTGAATAGGGTGTGTTGAGTCCAGTTCACTGAGCAAGGCGTACTTCTTGTCTATTACATATTGGCTATATGGAACGGTATCTGAGTTAATTTGAAACCCTTGTTTTATGCATCACCCCACCTCACCTTTCCAGTTAAGCAGCCATAGTGTGTTTTCTCAACGAGTGACTCTGTTCTGTTTTGTAATTCAGTTCAAGGGTAGCGGTTTTTCCATTCCCTGTATAAGTGATATCTTATAATAAGTGTCTTTTTCTGTGTGACTTATTTCACTTAGAATCGTCGTACCTAAAATCATTCATCATGCTGCTACTAGCCTTATGACGTTGATTTCATGGCTGAGTGATATTGCATTGTACATAAGGACCACAGCTTCTTTATCCATTTTTCTCTTTCCTGGGATATTTAACGTGTAACGAAGTGGAGGTTCTTGTCAACAGAGCATCCCTAAACTTTGGGGTGCATGTGTCTTGCTGATTTTTAGTTTTCCCAGTATATACGCCCATGAGTGGAAGTGCCCTATGCTCTCTAAGCTGTGTTTTGTAGATGTTTCAGGACACACCGTGCACTTCGCCAGAGTGGCTCTTCGCAATTTACATCCTGCCCATCAGCGTAGCAAGGCTCCCATTTCTCCATGGCCTTTCCTGCATTTCTGGTATTGACCCTTTATTCAGCATGGCCCTTTTGAGCGATGGGAAGCGAGACTTCTTTGTAGCGCTGATTTGCCTTTCCAGGTTTCTTGGTTGACCAAAAAGGGCGTATGCGTTTTTTCCTGAATATATTCAGGAAAAAACGCATACGCCCTTTTTGGCCAAGGGCATCATTGTCGAGGTTTTGCCGCTTTCCATGTGCTTTAAAGGCGATTCGAATCTACCTCCTGAAATCTGTTTCCTGCAATTCTGCCTTGCTTTCAAATCCTCTTCGTTGCCTTCCCTCAATATATTTGTGGACGACAGTTATCATTTATAACTCTGCAGGTTTGTGAATTGCAGTGCCCCTGAGCTCCATTTTTCAACTCGCTCTTTTGGGAGTTGGCCGAAAAACCGCAGGATGGCTTCAGGCCCAATCTGGTTCCATGGGGCAGGCTGAGCCTGTGGTTAATTCTTCTTCCTGATGGAAATTAGAGTGACCTGTGCCTGTCCGAACACCTAGAGCTACCCTCTCATGGGTTCCCCCTCTTCCCATTCATCCTCAGGACAAATTGCAACCTGTACGAAACAGGAGGTTAAAGGTGCTGATTCTCCAAGTGGGGAGATTGTTAGTAATGCGGCTGGAATGGCGAACCCGAGCACCAGGAGATGAGGAAAGAGGTGCGTTTCAGAAACCTTTCCCGATCACACTGTTTACCTTCCACTGGGTTTCCCATGCATTTTTTTGCTCTAAGAAGATTCCCTTGAACCTGGAGATTTGGGACCCATAGAATGGGTACCATGCACTATTACTTTAAAGGGTAGGCGTTTGCTCACCCAACCTCACCAATCCTCTCAGCCCCAAGAGTGTCCAGCCTTATATCTAATCCAGCTGTGGGTCTAGATATGGTCGATCCAGGTTGCTTCACTGTCCCTGAACGAACTTTTTACGAATTTCTCTCTCTTTCACTGTCTTTGTTGGGGGTTTTTCTGTAATCTATTTTTATAATGGGGTTTAGCTGATTTTCACTGCTGTGTTTATGCCGCTTTACACCCACTTGATTCATTTACAGAGAGATATCAATACATAGGTTTTAAGATTCTTACTTGTCAGATATGCTCTTGTGCGGTGAATACGGGGCGTTGAGTCCAGTTCACTGAGCAAGGGGTAGGTGTTGTCTGTTACATATTTGGTTTATGGAACGGTATGTGTGCTAATTTCAAACCCTTGTTTTATGCCTCACCGCACCTCACCTTTCCAGTTAAGCAGCCATCCAGTGTTTTCTAAATGTGTGACTCTGTTCTGTTTTGTAATCAGGTCATGGGTAGCGATTTTTACTTTCCCTCTATAAGTGATATCTTATGATAAGTTTCTTTTTCTGTGTGACTTATTTCACTTAGAAACATCGTACCTAAATCCACTCATCATGCTGCTAGTAGCCGTATGACACTGATTTCATGGCTGAGTGATATGCCATTGTACATAAGTACCACACTTCTTTATCCATTTTTCGCTATCCTGGCATATTTAACGTGTACTGAAGTGGAGGTTCTTGTAAACAGAGCAGTCCTAAACTTTGGGGTGCCTGTGTCTTGTTGATTTTTCGTTTTCCCATTTTATACGCCCACGAGTGGAAGGGCCCTATGCTCTCTAGCTCTGTTTTTTAGATGTTTTAGGAAACACCATGCACTTCTCCAGAGTGGCCGTTGGCAATTTACATCCCGCCCATCAGCCTAACAAGGCTCCCTTTTCTACCTGGCCTGTCCTGCACTTCTGGTTTTTACACTTTTTTGAATGGCTTTTGGACGGATGGGAAGCGAGCCTTATTTGTAGTGCTGATTTGCCTTTCCGGCTTGCTTGGTTGGCCAAAAAGGGCCTATGCGTTTTTTCCTGAATATATTCAGGAAAAAACGCATAGGCCCTTTTTGGCCAAGTGCATCATTGTCGACGTTTTGCCGCTTTTCATGTGCTCTAAAGGCGATTCGTATCTACCTCCTGAAATCTGGGGGCTTGTCCCCGCACATTCTTCTCTAATATACAACCTCGGAACACTACCTCCAGGAAGACTCTGTTGCCCTAGTAACAAGGGCTGAGAACGTAATAATGCTGCCGCCTTGTGGCTGTTTCTCACAACAGCAGCTTTAAACCCAGTGCTAATGGTTGCTTAATAGCCCCAAGGACTGCAGGGCTGTAAATGACACCTTCCCTCAAAAAATGCCCTGGGGTAGGGAATAGGCAAGAAAATTCAACACATGACAAATTTTTCAAGAAGTCAATATGAAGAGAGGAGTTGTACTCACTCTTTAAATAAAAAAGAGGAAAAGAAAAAAAGGACATGCCTAAAGCTCAGTATAAGGAATTATTAGCCACATGCAAATCCAACCTCCAAAAAGGTTTCAGCTCACACCAGTCAAATGACCATCAGCAAAACGTCTACAACCTATAAATGCTGAAGGGGTTTTAGAGAACTTTGTACCTTCTAGCAGCTGGTGGGATGTAAAGTGGTAACAGCATTAACGAAAACTGAATGGAGCTGCTTTAAAAGGTAAAAATTGAGCTACCAGATGATGTAGCAGGGCACCTTTTGGGCCTATAATCTAAGACCACCAGAATCGGAAAGACAGAGGCAGGCAAATGTGCACTGCAGCAATATTGAAATAGCCAAGACATGGAAGCAAAAAAAAGGCCCATAAACAGATGAATTGACAAAGAAGAAGTGGTATATGTACAGAATGGAATAGTAGCCTCGGGAAAAAAATGAAGAGTGCCATTTTCAGGACTACAAATGAGCTTAGAAATAATCATATTAGGTAAAGTAAGTCAAAAGGGAATGACAAATATACTATGATATCATTTATACAAGTTATCCTAAGATTGCTACCAATGAACATACCTCCACAGAAAAAGACACTCACAGACTTATAAAACAAACTAATGGTTAACCAAAATGAAAGGTGGAAGGATGGAAAAATTAGGATTATGGGGCTAACCTAAATAGGCTAATGTATGTTAAATGTATATAAACACTTAACATAAAAACTATATAAATTTCCTGCAATTCTGCCTTGCTTTTAACTCCTCTTCGTTGCCTTCCTTCAATATATTTTTGGACTTGAGTTACCATTTATAACTCTACAGGACTGTGAATTGCAGTGCCCCTGAGCTCCATTTTTCAACTCGCTTTTTTGGAAGCTGGCCGCAAAACCGCAGGATTGCTTAAGGCCCTATTCTGGTTCCGTGCGGCAGGCTGAGCCTGTGGTTAATTCTTCTTCCTGATGGGAAATTAGAGTGGCCTGTGCCTGTCCCAACACCTAGCGCTAGCCTCTCATTGTTTCCCCCTCTTCCCGTTCATCCTCAGGACAAACTGCAACCTGTACGGAACAGGAGCTTAAAGGTGCTGATTCTCCAAGAGGGAGATTGCTAGTAAAGCGGCTGGAATGGCGAACCCGAGCACAAGGAGATGAGAAATGGGGTGGGTTTTAGAAACCTTTCCTGATCACACGGTGTACCATCTTCTGGGATTCTCAGGCATTTTTTCGATGTAGGAAGATGCCCTTGAACCTGGAGATTTGGGACCCATGGGATGGGAACCACGCAGTATTACTTTAAAGGGTCTGCATTTGCTCACCCAACCTCACCAATCCTCTCAGCCCCAAGAGTGTCCACCCTTATGTCTCAATCAGCTGTGGGTCTAGATATGGTCAATCCAGGTGGCATCACATCCCCTGAACGAATTTTGTAAGAATTTCTCTCTATTTCACTGTCTTTGTTTCACGGGTTTTTAAAAGTAATTGAATTTTATAATGGGGTTTATCTGCTTTTCACTGCTGTGTTTATGCCGCTTTACACCCACTTGACTCACTTACAGAGAGATATCAATTCATATGTTTTAAGATTCTTACTAGTCAGATATATTCTTGGGCGGTGAATAGGGTGTGTTGAGTCCAGTTCACTGAGCAAGGCGTACTTCTTGTCTATTACATATTGGCTATATGGAACGGTATCTGAGTTAATTTGAAACCCTTGTTTTATGCATCACCCCACCTCACCTTTCCAGTTAAGCAGCCATAGTGTGTTTTCTCAACGAGTGACTCTGTTCTGTTTTGTAATTCAGTTCAAGGGTAGCGGTTTTTCCATTCCCTGTATAAGTGATATCTTATAATAAGTGTCTTTTTCTGTGTGACTTATTTCACTTAGAATCGTCGTACCTAAAATCATTCATCATGCTGCTACTAGCCTTATGACGTTGATTTCATGGCTGAGTGATATTGCATTGTACATAAGGACCACAGCTTCTTTATCCATTTTTCTCTTTCCTGGGATATTTAACGTGTAACGAAGTGGAGGTTCTTGTCAACAGAGCAGCCCTAAACTTTGGGGTGCATGTGTCTTGCTGATTTTTAGTTTTCCCAGTATATACGCCCATGAGTGGAAGTGCCCTATGCTCTCTAAGCTGTGTTTTGTAGATGTTTCAGGACACACCGTGCACTTCGCCAGAGTGGCTCTTCGCAATTTACATCCTGCCCATCAGCGTAGCAAGGCTCCCATTTCTCCATGGCCTTTCCTGCATTTCTGGTATTGACCCTTTATTCAGCATGGCCCTTTTGAGCGATGGGAAGCGAGACTTCTTTGTAGCGCTGATTTGCCTTTCCAGGTTTCTTGGTTGACCAAAAAGGGCGTATGCGTTTTTTCCTGAATATATTCAGGAAAAAACGCATACGCCCTTTTTGGCCAAGGGCATCATTGTCGAGGTTTTGCCGCTTTCCATGTGCTTTAAAGGCGATTCGAATCTACCTCCTGAAATCTGTTTCCTGCAATTCTGCCTTGCTTTCAAATCCTCTTCGTTGCCTTCCCTCAATATATTTGTGGACGACAGTTATCATTTATAACTCTGCAGGTTTGTGAATTGCAGTGCCCCTGAGCTCCATTTTTCAACTCGCTCTTTTGGGAGTTGGCCGAAAAACCGCAGGATGGCTTCAGGCCCAATCTGGTTCCATGGGGCAGGCTGAGCCTGTGGTTAATTCTTCTTCCTGATGGAAATTAGAGTGACCTGTGCCTGTCCGAACACCTAGAGCTACCCTCTCATGGGTTCCCCCTCTTCCCATTCATCCTCAGGACAAATTGCAACCTGTACGAAACAGGAGGTTAAAGGTGCTGATTCTCCAAGTGGGGAGATTGTTAGTAATGCGGCTGGAATGGCGAACCCGAGCACCAGGAGATGAGGAAAGAGGTGCGTTTCAGAAACCTTTCCCGATCACACTGTTTACCTTCCACTGGGTTTCCCATGCATTTTTTTGCTCTAAGAAGATTCCCTTGAACCTGGAGATTTGGGACCCATAGAATGGGTACCATGCACTATTACTTTAAAGGGTAGGCGTTTGCTCACCCAACCTCACCAATCCTCTCAGCCCCAAGAGTGTCCAGCCTTATATCTAATCCAGCTGTGGGTCTAGATATGGTCGATCCAGGTTGCTTCACTGTCCCTGAACGAACTTTTTACGAATTTCTCTCTCTTTCACTGTCTTTGTTGGGGGTTTTTCTGTAATCTATTTTTATAATGGGGTTTAGCTGATTTTCACTGCTGTGTTTATGCCGCTTTACACCCACTTGATTCATTTACAGAGAGATATCAATACATAGGTTTTAAGATTCTTACTTGTCAGATATGCTCTTGTGCGGTGAATACGGGGCGTTGAGTCCAGTTCACTGAGCAAGGGGTAGGTGTTGTCTGTTACATATTTGGTTTATGGAACGGTATGTGTGCTAATTTCAAACCCTTGTTTTATGCCTCACCGCACCTCACCTTTCCAGTTAAGCAGCCATCCAGTGTTTTCTAAATGTGTGACTCTGTTCTGTTTTGTAATCAGGTCATGGGTAGCGATTTTTACTTTCCCTCTATAAGTGATATCTTATGATAAGTTTCTTTTTCTGTGTGACTTATTTCACTTAGAAACATCGTACCTAAATCCACTCATCATGCTGCTAGTAGCCGTATGACACTGATTTCATGGCTGAGTGATATGCCATTGTACATAAGTACCACACTTCTTTATCCATTTTTCGCTATCCTGGCATATTTAACGTGTACTGAAGTGGAGGTTCTTGTAAACAGAGCAGTCCTAAACTTTGGGGTGCCTGTGTCTTGTTGATTTTTCGTTTTCCCATTTTATACGCCCACGAGTGGAAGGGCCCTATGCTCTCTAGCTCTGTTTTTTAGATGTTTTAGGAAACACCATGCACTTCTCCAGAGTGGCCGTTGGCAATTTACATCCCGCCCATCAGCCTAACAAGGCTCCCTTTTCTACCTGGCCTGTCCTGCACTTCTGGTTTTTACACTTTTTTGAATGGCTTTTGGACGGATGGGAAGCGAGCCTTATTTGTAGTGCTGATTTGCCTTTCCGGCTTGCTTGGTTGGCCAAAAAGGGCCTATGCGTTTTTTCCTGAATATATTCAGGAAAAAACGCATAGGCCCTTTTTGGCCAAGTGCATCATTGTCGACGTTTTGCCGCTTTTCATGTGCTCTAAAGGCGATTCGTATCTACCTCCTGAAATCTGGGGGCTTGTCCCCGCACATTCTTCTCTAATATACAACCTCGGAACACTACCTCCAGGAAGACTCTGTTGCCCTAGTAACAAGGGCTGAGAACGTAATAATGCTGCCGCCTTGTGGCTGTTTCTCACAACAGCAGCTTTAAACCCAGTGCTAATGGTTGCTTAATAGCCCCAAGGACTGCAGGGCTGTAAATGACACCTTCCCTCAAAAAATGCCCTGGGGTAGGGAATAGGCAAGAAAATTCAACACATGACAAATTTTTCAAGAAGTCAATATGAAGAGAGGAGTTGTACTCACTCTTTAAATAAAAAAGAGGAAAAGAAAAAAAGGACATGCCTAAAGCTCAGTATAAGGAATTATTAGCCACATGCAAATCCAACCTCCAAAAAGGTTTCAGCTCACACCAGTCAAATGACCATCAGCAAAACGTCTACAACCTATAAATGCTGAAGGGGTTTTAGAGAACTTTGTACCTTCTAGCAGCTGGTGGGATGTAAAGTGGTAACAGCATTAACGAAAACTGAATGGAGCTGCTTTAAAAGGTAAAAATTGAGCTACCAGATGATGTAGCAGGGCACCTTTTGGGCCTATAATCTAAGACCACCAGAATCGGAAAGACAGAGGCAGGCAAATGTGCACTGCAGCAATATTGAAATAGCCAAGACATGGAAGCAAAAAAAAGGCCCATAAACAGATGAATTGACAAAGAAGAAGTGGTATATGTACAGAATGGAATAGTAGCCTCGGGAAAAAAATGAAGAGTGCCATTTTCAGGACTACAAATGAGCTTAGAAATAATCATATTAGGTAAAGTAAGTCAAAAGGGAATGACAAATATACTATGATATCATTTATACAAGTTATCCTAAGATTGCTACCAATGAACATACCTCCACAGAAAAAGACACTCACAGACTTATAAAACAAACTAATGGTTAACCAAAATGAAAGGTGGAAGGATGGAAAAATTAGGATTATGGGGCTAACCTAAATAGGCTAATGTATGTTAAATGTATATAAACACTTAACATAAAAACTATATAAATTTCCTGCAATTCTGCCTTGCTTTTAACTCCTCTTCGTTGCCTTCCTTCAATATATTTTTGGACTTGAGTTACCATTTATAACTCTACAGGACTGTGAATTGCAGTGCCCCTGAGCTCCATTTTTCAACTCGCTTTTTTGGAAGCTGGCCGCAAAACCGCAGGATTGCTTAAGGCCCTATTCTGGTTCCGTGCGGCAGGCTGAGCCTGTGGTTAATTCTTCTTCCTGATGGGAAATTAGAGTGGCCTGTGCCTGTCCCAACACCTAGCGCTAGCCTCTCATTGTTTCCCCCTCTTCCCGTTCATCCTCAGGACAAACTGCAACCTGTACGGAAAAGGAGCTTAAAGGTGCTGATTCTCCAAGAGGGAGATTGCTAGTAAAGCGGCTGGAATGGCGAACCCGAGCACAAGGAGATGAGAAATGGGGTGGGTTTTAGAAACCTTTCCTGATCACACGGTGTACCATCTTCTGGGATTCTCAGGCATTTTTTCGATGTAGGAAGATGCCCTTGAACCTGGAGATTTGGGACCCATGGGATGGGAACCACGCAGTATTACTTTAAAGGGTCTGCATTTGCTCACCCAACCTCACCAATCCTCTCAGCCCCAAGAGTGTCCACCCTTATGTCTCAATCAGCTGTGGGTCTAGATATGGTCAATCCAGGTGGCATCACATCCCCTGAACGAATTTTGTAAGAATTTCTCTCTATTTCACTGTCTTTGTTTCACGGGTTTTTAAAAGTAATTGAATTTTATAATGGGGTTTATCTGCTTTTCACTGCTGTGTTTATGCCGCTTTACACCCACTTGACTCACTTACAGAGAGATATCAATTCATATGTTTTAAGATTCTTACTAGTCAGATATATTCTTGGGCGGTGAATAGGGTGTGTTGAGTCCAGTTCACTGAGCAAGGCGTACTTCTTGTCTATTACATATTGGCTATATGGAACGGTATCTGAGTTAATTTGAAACCCTTGTTTTATGCATCACCCCACCTCACCTTTCCAGTTAAGCAGCCATAGTGTGTTTTCTCAACGAGTGACTCTGTTCTGTTTTGTAATTCAGTTCAAGGGTAGCGGTTTTTCCATTCCCTGTATAAGTGATATCTTATAATAAGTGTCTTTTTCTGTGTGACTTATTTCACTTAGAATCGTCGTACCTAAAATCATTCATCATGCTGCTACTAGCCTTATGACGTTGATTTCATGGCTGAGTGATATTGCATTGTACATAAGGACCACAGCTTCTTTATCCATTTTTCTCTTTCCTGGGATATTTAACGTGTAACGAAGTGGAGGTTCTTGTCAACAGAGCATCCCTAAACTTTGGGGTGCATGTGTCTTGCTGATTTTTAGTTTTCCCAGTATATACGCCCATGAGTGGAAGTGCCCTATGCTCTCTAAGCTGTGTTTTGTAGATGTTTCAGGACACACCGTGCACTTCGCCAGAGTGGCTCTTCGCAATTTACATCCTGCCCATCAGCGTAGCAAGGCTCCCATTTCTCCATGGCCTTTCCTGCATTTCTGGTATTGACCCTTTATTCAGCATGGCCCTTTTGAGCGATGGGAAGCGAGACTTCTTTGTAGCGCTGATTTGCCTTTCCAGGTTTCTTGGTTGACCAAAAAGGGCGTATGCGTTTTTTCCTGAATATATTCAGGAAAAAACGCATACGCCCTTTTTGGCCAAGGGCATCATTGTCGAGGTTTTGCCGCTTTCCATGTGCTTTAAAGGCGATTCGAATCTACCTCCTGAAATCTGTTTCCTGCAATTCTGCCTTGCTTTCAAATCCTCTTCGTTGCCTTCCCTCAATATATTTGTGGACGACAGTTATCATTTATAACTCTGCAGGTTTGTGAATTGCAGTGCCCCTGAGCTCCATTTTTCAACTCGCTCTTTTGGGAGTTGGCCGAAAAACCGCAGGATGGCTTCAGGCCCAATCTGGTTCCATGGGGCAGGCTGAGCCTGTGGTTAATTCTTCTTCCTGATGGAAATTAGAGTGACCTGTGCCTGTCCGAACACCTAGAGCTACCCTCTCATGGGTTCCCCCTCTTCCCATTCATCCTCAGGACAAATTGCAACCTGTACGAAACAGGAGGTTAAAGGTGCTGATTCTCCAAGTGGGGAGATTGTTAGTAATGCGGCTGGAATGGCGAACCCGAGCACCAGGAGATGAGGAAAGAGGTGCGTTTCAGAAACCTTTCCCGATCACACTGTTTACCTTCCACTGGGTTTCCCATGCATTTTTTTGCTCTAAGAAGATTCCCTTGAACCTGGAGATTTGGGACCCATAGAATGGGTACCATGCACTATTACTTTAAAGGGTAGGCGTTTGCTCACCCAACCTCACCAATCCTCTCAGCCCCAAGAGTGTCCAGCCTTATATCTAATCCAGCTGTGGGTCTAGATATGGTCGATCCAGTTTGCTTCACTGCCCCTGAACGAACTTTTTACGAATTTCTCTCTCTTTCACTGTCTTTGTTGGGGGTTTTTCTGTAATCTATTTTTATAATGGGGTTTAGCTGATTTTCACTGCTGTGTTTATGCCGCTTTACACCCACTTGATTCATTTACAGAGAGATATCAATACATAGGTTTTAAGATTCTTACTTGTCAGATATACTCTTGTGCGGTGAATACGGGGCGTTGAGTCCAGTTCACTGAGCAAGGGGTAGGTGTTGTCTGTTACATATTTGGTTTATGGAACGGTATGTGTGCTAATTTCAAACCCTTGTTTTATGCCTCACCGCACCTCACCTTTCCAGTTAAGCAGCCATCCAGTGTTTTCTAAATGTGTGACTCTGTTCTGTTTTGTAATCAGGTCATGGGTAGCGATTTTTACTTTCCCTCTATAAGTGATATCTTATGATAAGTTTCTTTTTCTGTGTGACTTATTTCACTTAGAAACATCGTACCTAAATCCACTCATCATGCTGCTAGTAGCCGTATGACACTGATTTCATGGCTGAGTGATATGCCATTGTACATAAGTACCACACTTCTTTATCCATTTTTCGCTATCCTGGCATATTTAACGTGTACTGAAGTGGAGGTTCTTGTAAACAGAGCAGTCCTAAACTTTGGGGTGCCTGTGTCTTGTTGATTTTTCGTTTTCCCATTTTATACGCCCACGAGTGGAAGGGCCCTATGCTCTCTAGCTCTGTTTTTTAGATGTTTTAGGAAACACCATGCACTTCTCCAGAGTGGCCGTTGGCAATTTACATCCCGCCCATCAGCCTAACAAGGCTCCCTTTTCTACCTGGCCTGTCCTGCACTTCTGGTTTTTACACTTTTTTGAATGGCTTTTGGACGGATGGGAAGCGAGACTTATTTGTAGTGCTGATTTGCCTTTCCGGCTTGCTTGGTTGGCCAAAAAGGGCCTATGCGTTTTTTCCTGAATATATTCAGGAAAAAACGCATAGGCCCTTTTTGGCCAAGTGCATCATTGTCGACGTTTTGCCGCTTTTCATGTGCTCTAAAGGCGATTCGTATGTACCTCCTGAAATCTGGGGGCTTGTCCCCGCACATTCTTCTCTAATATACAACCTCGGAACACTACCTCCAGGAAGACTCTGTTGCCCTAGTAACAAGGGCTGAGAACGTAATAATGCTGCCGCCTTGTGGCTGTTTCTCACAACAGCAGCTTTAAACCCAGTGCTAATGGTTGCTTAATAGCCCCAAGGACTGCAGGGCTGTAAATGACACCTTCCCTCAAAAAATGCCCTGGGGTAGGGAATAGGCAAGAAAATTCAACACATGACAAATTTTTCAAGAAGTCAATATGAAGAGAGGAGTTGTACTCACTCTTTAAATAAAAAAGAGGAAAAGAAAAAAAGGACATGCCTAAAGCTCAGTATAAGGAATTATTAGCCACATGCAAATCCAACCTCCAAAAAGGTTTCAGCTCACACCAGTCAAATGACCATCAGCAAAACGTCTACAACCTATAAATGCTGAAGGGGTTTTAGAGAACTTTGTACCTTCTAGCAGCTGGTGGGATGTAAAGTGGTAACAGCATTAACGAAAACTGAATGGAGCTGCTTTAAAAGGTAAAAATTGAGCTACCAGATGATGTAGCAGGGCACCTTTTGGGCCTATAATCTAAGACCACCAGAATCGGAAAGACAGAGGCAGGCAAATGTGCACTGCAGCAATATTGAAATAGCCAAGACATGGAAGCAAAAAAAAGGCCCATAAACAGATGAATTGACAAAGAAGAAGTGGTATATGTACAGAATGGAATAGTAGCCTCGGGAAAAAAATGAAGAGTGCCATTTTCAGGACTACAAATGAGCTTAGAAATAATCATATTAGGTAAAGTAAGTCAAAAGGGAATGACAAATATACTATGATATCATTTATACAAGTTATCCTAAGATTGCTACCAATGAACATACCTCCACAGAAAAAGACACTCACAGACTTATAAAACAAACTAATGGTTAACCAAAATGAAAGGTGGAAGGATGGAAAAATTAGGATTATGGGGCTAACCTAAATAGGCTAATGTATGTTAAATGTATATAAACACTTAACATAAAAACTATATAAATTTCCTGCAATTCTGCCTTGCTTTTAACTCCTCTTCGTTGCCTTCCTTCAATATATTTTTGGACTTGAGTTACCATTTATAACTCTACAGGACTGTGAATTGCAGTGCCCCTGAGCTCCATTTTTCAACTCGCTTTTTTGGAAGCTGGCCGCAAAACCGCAGGATTGCTTAAGGCCCTATTCTGGTTCCGTGCGGCAGGCTGAGCCTGTGGTTAATTCTTCTTCCTGATGGGAAATTAGAGTGGCCTGTGCCTGTCCCAACACCTAGCGCTAGCCTCTCATTGTTTCCCCCTCTTCCCGTTCATCCTCAGGACAAACTGCAACCTGTACGGAAAAGGAGCTTAAAGGTGCTGATTCTCCAAGAGGGAGATTGCTAGTAAAGCGGCTGGAATGGCGAACCCGAGCACAAGGAGATGAGAAATGGGGTGGGTTTTAGAAACCTTTCCTGATCACACGGTGTACCATCTTCTGGGATTCTCAGGCATTTTTTCGATGTAGGAAGATGCCCTTGAACCTGGAGATTTGGGACCCATGGGATGGGAACCACGCAGTATTACTTTAAAGGGTCTGCATTTGCTCACCCAACCTCACCAATCCTCTCAGCCCCAAGAGTGTCCACCCTTATGTCTCAATCAGCTGTGGGTCTAGATATGGTCAATCCAGGTGGCATCACATCCCCTGAACGAATTTTGTAAGAATTTCTCTCTATTTCACTGTCTTTGTTTCACGGGTTTTTAAAAGTAATTGAATTTTATAATGGGGTTTATCTGCTTTTCACTGCTGTGTTTATGCCGCTTTACACCCACTTGACTCACTTACAGAGAGATATCAATTCATATGTTTTAAGATTCTTACTAGTCAGATATATTCTTGGGCGGTGAATAGGGTGTGTTGAGTCCAGTTCACTGAGCAAGGCGTACTTCTTGTCTATTACATATTGGCTATATGGAACGGTATCTGAGTTAATTTGAAACCCTTGTTTTATGCATCACCCCACCTCACCTTTCCAGTTAAGCAGCCATAGTGTGTTTTCTCAACGAGTGACTCTGTTCTGTTTTGTAATTCAGTTCAAGGGTAGCGGTTTTTCCATTCCCTGTATAAGTGATATCTTATAATAAGTGTCTTTTTCTGTGTGACTTATTTCACTTAGAATCGTCGTACCTAAAATCATTCATCATGCTGCTACTAGCCTTATGACGTTGATTTCATGGCTGAGTGATATTGCATTGTACATAAGGACCACAGCTTCTTTATCCATTTTTCTCTTTCCTGGGATATTTAACGTGTAACGAAGTGGAGGTTCTTGTCAACAGAGCAGCCCTAAACTTTGGGGTGCATGTGTCTTGCTGATTTTTAGTTTTCCCAGTATATACGCCCATGAGTGGAAGTGCCCTATGCTCTCTAAGCTGTGTTTTGTAGATGTTTCAGGACACACCGTGCACTTCGCCAGAGTGGCTCTTCGCAATTTACATCCTGCCCATCAGCGTAGCAAGGCTCCCATTTCTCCATGGCCTTTCCTGCATTTCTGGTATTGACCCTTTATTCAGCATGGCCCTTTTGAGCGATGGGAAGCGAGACTTCTTTGTAGCGCTGATTTGCCTTTCCAGGTTTCTTGGTTGACCAAAAAGGGCGTATGCGTTTTTTCCTGAATATATTCAGGAAAAAACGCATACGCCCTTTTTGGCCAAGGGCATCATTGTCGAGGTTTTGCCGCTTTCCATGTGCTTTAAAGGCGATTCGAATCTACCTCCTGAAATCTGTTTCCTGCAATTCTGCCTTGCTTTCAAATCCTCTTCGTTGCCTTCCCTCAATATATTTGTGGACGACAGTTATCATTTATAACTCTGCAGGTTTGTGAATTGCAGTGCCCCTGAGCTCCATTTTTCAACTCGCTCTTTTGGGAGTTGGCCGAAAAACCGCAGGATGGCTTCAGGCCCAATCTGGTTCCATGGGGCAGGCTGAGCCTGTGGTTAATTCTTCTTCCTGATGGAAATTAGAGTGACCTGTGCCTGTCCGAACACCTAGAGCTACCCTCTCATGGGTTCCCCCTCTTCCCATTCATCCTCAGGACAAATTGCAACCTGTACGAAACAGGAGGTTAAAGGTGCTGATTCTCCAAGTGGGGAGATTGTTAGTAATGCGGCTGGAATGGCGAACCCGAGCACCAGGAGATGAGGAAAGAGGTGCGTTTCAGAAACCTTTCCCGATCACACTGTTTACCTTCCACTGGGTTTCCCATGCATTTTTTTGCTCTAAGAAGATTCCCTTGAACCTGGAGATTTGGGACCCATAGAATGGGTACCATGCACTATTACTTTAAAGGGTAGGCGTTTGCTCACCCAACCTCACCAATCCTCTCAGCCCCAAGAGTGTCCAGCCTTATATCTAATCCAGCTGTGGGTCTAGATATGGTCGATCCAGTTTGCTTCACTGCCCCTGAACGAACTTTTTACGAATTTCTCTCTCTTTCACTGTCTTTGTTGGGGGTTTTTCTGTAATCTATTTTTATAATGGGGTTTAGCTGATTTTCACTGCTGTGTTTATGCCGCTTTACACCCACTTGATTCATTTACAGAGAGATATCAATACATAGGTTTTAAGATTCTTACTTGTCAGATATACTCTTGTGCGGTGAATACGGGGCGTTGAGTCCAGTTCACTGAGCAAGGGGTAGGTGTTGTCTGTTACATATTTGGTTTATGGAACGGTATGTGTGCTAATTTCAAACCCTTGTTTTATGCCTCACCGCACCTCACCTTTCCAGTTTAGCAGCCATCCAGTGTTTTCTAAATGTGTGACTCTGTTCTGTTTTGTAATCAGGTCATGGGTAGCGATTTTTACTTTCCCTCTATAAGTGATATCTTATGATAAGTTTCTTTTTCTGTGTGACTTATTTCACTTAGAAACATCGTACCTAAATCCACTCATCATGCTGCTAGTAGCCGTATGACACTGATTTCATGGCTGAGTGATATGCCATTGTACATAAGTACCACACTTCTTTATCCATTTTTCGCTATCCTGGCATATTTAACGTGTACTGAAGTGGAGGTTCTTGTAAACAGAGCAGTCCTAAACTTTGGGGTGCCTGTGTCTTGTTGATTTTTCGTTTTCCCATTTTATACGCCCACGAGTGGAAGGGCCCTATGCTCTCTAGCTCTGTTTTTTAGATGTTTTAGGAAACACCATGCACTTCTCCAGAGTGGCCGTTGGCAATTTACATCCCGCCCATCAGCCTAACAAGGCTCCCTTTTCTACCTGGCCTGTCCTGCACTTCTGGTTTTTACACTTTTTTGAATGGCTTTTGGACGGATGGGAAGCGAGACTTATTTGTAGTGCTGATTTGCCTTTCCGGCTTGCTTGGTTGGCCAAAAAGGGCCTATGCGTTTTTTCCTGAATATATTCAGGAAAAAACGCATAGGCCCTTTTTGGCCAAGTGCATCATTGTCGACGTTTTGCCGCTTTTCATGTGCTCTAAAGGCGATTCGTATCTACCTCCTGAAATCTGGGGGCTTGTCCCCGCACATTCTTCTCTAATATACAACCTCGGAACACTACCTCCAGGAAGACTCTGTTGCCCTAGTAACAAGGGCTGAGAACGTAATAATGCTGCCGCCTTGTGGCTGTTTCTCACAACAGCAGCTTTAAACCCAGTGCTAATGGTTGCTTAATAGCCCCAAGGACTGCAGGGCTGTAAATGACACCTTCCCTCAAAAAATGCCCTGGGGTAGGGAATAGGCAAGAAAATTCAACACATGACAAATTTTTCAAGAAGTCAATATGAAGAGAGGAGTTGTACTCACTCTTTAAATAAAAAAGAGGAAAAGAAAAAAAGGACATGCCTAAAGCTCAGTATAAGGAATTATTAGCCACATGCAAATCCAACCTCCAAAAAGGTTTCAGCTCACACCAGTCAAATGACCATCAGCAAAACGTCTACAACCTATAAATGCTGAAGGGGTTTTAGAGAACTTTGTACCTTCTAGCAGCTGGTGGGATGTAAAGTGGTAACAGCATTAACGAAAACTGAATGGAGCTGCTTTAAAAGGTAAAAATTGAGCTACCAGATGATGTAGCAGGGCACCTTTTGGGCCTATAATCTAAGACCACCAGAATCGGAAAGACAGAGGCAGGCAAATGTGCACTGCAGCAATATTGAAATAGCCAAGACATGGAAGCAAAAAAAAGGCCCATAAACAGATGAATTGACAAAGAAGAAGTGGTATATGTACAGAATGGAATAGTAGCCTCGGGAAAAAAATGAAGAGTGCCATTTTCAGGACTACAAATGAGCTTAGAAATAATCATATTAGGTAAAGTAAGTCAAAAGGGAATGACAAATATACTATGATATCATTTATACAAGTTATCCTAAGATTGCTACCAATGAACATACCTCCACAGAAAAAGACACTCACAGACTTATAAAACAAACTAATGGTTAACCAAAATGAAAGGTGGAAGGATGGAAAAATTAGGATTATGGGGCTAACCTAAATAGGCTAATGTATGTTAAATGTATATAAACACTTAACATAAAAACTATATAAATTTCCTGCAATTCTGCCTTGCTTTTAACTCCTCTTCGTTGCCTTCCTTCAATATATTTTTGGACTTGAGTTACCATTTATAACTCTACAGGACTGTGAATTGCAGTGCCCCTGAGCTCCATTTTTCAACTCGCTTTTTTGGAAGCTGGCCGCAAAACCGCAGGATTGCTTAAGGCCCTATTCTGGTTCCGTGCGGCAGGCTGAGCCTGTGGTTAATTCTTCTTCCTGATGGGAAATTAGAGTGGCCTGTGCCTGTCCCAACACCTAGCGCTAGCCTCTCATTGTTTCCCCCTCTTCCCGTTCATCCTCAGGACAAACTGCAACCTGTACGGAAAAGGAGCTTAAAGGTGCTGATTCTCCAAGAGGGAGATTGCTAGTAAAGCGGCTGGAATGGCGAACCCGAGCACAAGGAGATGAGAAATGGGGTGGGTTTTAGAAACCTTTCCTGATCACACGGTGTACCATCTTCTGGGATTCTCAGGCATTTTTTCGATGTAGGAAGATGCCCTTGAACCTGGAGATTTGGGACCCATGGGATGGGAACCACGCAGTATTACTTTAAAGGGTCTGCATTTGCTCACCCAACCTCACCAATCCTCTCAGCCCCAAGAGTGTCCACCCTTATGTCTCAATCAGCTGTGGGTCTAGATATGGTCAATCCAGGTGGCATCACATCCCCTGAACGAATTTTGTAAGAATTTCTCTCTATTTCACTGTCTTTGTTTCACGGGTTTTTAAAAGTAATTGAATTTTATAATGGGGTTTATCTGCTTTTCACTGCTGTGTTTATGCCGCTTTACACCCACTTGACTCACTTACAGAGAGATATCAATTCATATGTTTTAAGATTCTTACTAGTCAGATATATTCTTGGGCGGTGAATAGGGTGTGTTGAGTCCAGTTCACTGAGCAAGGCGTACTTCTTGTCTATTACATATTGGGTATATGGAACGGTATCTGAGTTAATTTGAAACCCTTGTTTTATGCATCACCCCACCTCACCTTTCCAGTTAAGCAGCCATAGTGTGTTTTCTCAACGAGTGACTCTGTTCTGTTTTGTAATTCAGTTCAAGGGTAGCGGTTTTTCCATTCCCTGTATAAGTGATATCTTATAATAAGTGTCTTTTTCTGTGTGACTTATTTCACTTAGAATCGTCGTACCTAAAATCATTCATCATGCTGCTACTAGCCTTATGACGTTGATTTCATGGCTGAGTGATATTGCATTGTACATAAGGACCACAGCTTCTTTATCCATTTTTCTCTTTCCTGGGATATTTAACGTGTAACGAAGTGGAGGTTCTTGTCAACAGAGCAGCCCTAAACTTTGGGGTGCATGTGTCTTGCTGATTTTTAGTTTTCCCAGTATATACGCCCATGAGTGGAAGTGCCCTATGCTCTCTAAGCTGTGTTTTGTAGATGTTTCAGGACACACCGTGCACTTCGCCAGAGTGGCTCTTCGCAATTTACATCCTGCCCATCAGCGTAGCAAGGCTCCCATTTCTCCATGGCCTTTCCTGCATTTCTGGTATTGACCCTTTATTCAGCATGGCCCTTTTGAGCGATGGGAAGCGAGACTTCTTTGTAGCGCTGATTTGCCTTTCCAGGTTTCTTGGTTGACCAAAAAGGGCGTATGCGTTTTTTCCTGAATATATTCAGGAAAAAACGCATACGCCCTTTTTGGCCAAGGGCATCATTGTCGAGGTTTTGCCGCTTTCCATGTGCTTTAAAGGCGATTCGAATCTACCTCCTGAAATCTGTTTCCTGCAATTCTGCCTTGCTTTCAAATCCTCTTCGTTGCCTTCCCTCAATATATTTGTGGACGACAGTTATCATTTATAACTCTGCAGGTTTGTGAATTGCAGTGCCCCTGAGCTCCATTTTTCAACTCGCTCTTTTGGGAGTTGGCCGAAAAACCGCAGGATGGCTTCAGGCCCAATCTGGTTCCATGGGGCAGGCTGAGCCTGTGGTTAATTCTTCTTCCTGATGGAAATTAGAGTGACCTGTGCCTGTCCGAACACCTAGAGCTACCCTCTCATGGGTTCCCCCTCTTCCCATTCATCCTCAGGACAAATTGCAACCTGTACGAAACAGGAGGTTAAAGGTGCTGATTCTCCAAGTGGGGAGATTGTTAGTAATGCGGCTGGAATGGCGAACCCGAGCACCAGGAGATGAGGAAAGAGGTGCGTTTCAGAAACCTTTCCCGATCACACTGTTTACCTTCCACTGGGTTTCCCATGCATTTTTTTGCTCTAAGAAGATTCCCTTGAACCTGGAGATTTGGGACCCATAGAATGGGTACCATGCACTATTACTTTAAAGGGTAGGCGTTTGCTCACCCAACCTCACCAATCCTCTCAGCCCCAAGAGTGTCCAGCCTTATATCTAATCCAGCTGTGGGTCTAGATATGGTCGATCCAGTTTGCTTCACTGCCCCTGAACGAACTTTTTACGAATTTCTCTCTCTTTCACTGTCTTTGTTGGGGGTTTTTCTGTAATCTATTTTTATAATGGGGTTTAGCTGATTTTCACTGCTGTGTTTATGCCGCTTTACACCCACTTGATTCATTTACAGAGAGATATCAATACATAGGTTTTAAGATTCTTACTTGTCAGATATACTCTTGTGCGGTGAATACGGGGCGTTGAGTCCAGTTCACTGAGCAAGGGGTAGGTGTTGTCTGTTACATATTTGGTTTATGGAACGGTATGTGTGCTAATTTCAAACCCTTGTTTTATGCCTCACCGCACCTCACCTTTCCAGTTAAGCAGCCATCCAGTGTTTTCTAAATGTGTGACTCTGTTCTGTTTTGTAATCAGGTCATGGGTAGCGATTTTTACTTTCCCTCTATAAGTGATATCTTATGATAAGTTTCTTTTTCTGTGTGACTTATTTCACTTAGAAACATCGTACCTAAATCCACTCATCATGCTGCTAGTAGCCGTATGACACTGATTTCATGGCTGAGTGATATGCCATTGTACATAAGTACCACACTTCTTTATCCATTTTTCGCTATCCTGGCATATTTAACGTGTACTGAAGTGGAGGTTCTTGTAAACAGAGCAGTCCTAAACTTTGGGGTGCCTGTGTCTTGTTGATTTTTCGTTTTCCCATTTTATACGCCCACGAGTGGAAGGGCCCTATGCTCTCTAGCTCTGTTTTTTAGATGTTTTAGGAAACACCATGCACTTCTCCAGAGTGGCCGTTGGCAATTTACATCCCGCCCATCAGCCTAACAAGGCTCCCTTTTCTACCTGGCCTGTCCTGCACTTCTGGTTTTTACACTTTTTTGAATGGCTTTTGGACGGATGGGAAGCGAGCCTTATTTGTAGTGCTGATTTGCCTTTCCGGCTTGCTTGGTTGGCCAAAAAGGGCCTATGCGTTTTTTCCTGAATATATTCAGGAAAAAACGCATAGGCCCTTTTTGGCCAAGTGCATCATTGTCGACGTTTTGCCGCTTTTCATGTGCTCTAAAGGCGATTCGTATCTACCTCCTGAAATCTGGGGGCTTGTCCCCGCACATTCTTCTCTAATATACAACCTCGGAACACTACCTCCAGGAAGACTCTGTTGCCCTAGTAACAAGGGCTGAGAACGTAATAATGCTGCCGCCTTGTGGCTGTTTCTCACAACAGCAGCTTTAAACCCAGTGCTAATGGTTGCTTAATAGCCCCAAGGACTGCAGGGCTGTAAATGACACCTTCCCTCAAAAAATGCCCTGGGGTAGGGAATAGGCAAGAAAATTCAACACATGACAAATTTTTCAAGAAGTCAATATGAAGAGAGGAGTTGTACTCACTCTTTAAATAAAAAAGAGGAAAAGAAAAAAAGGACATGCCTAAAGCTCAGTATAAGGAATTATTAGCCACATGCAAATCCAACCTCCAAAAAGGTTTCAGCTCACACCAGTCAAATGACCATCAGCAAAACGTCTACAACCTATAAATGCTGAAGGGGTTTTAGAGAACTTTGTACCTTCTAGCAGCTGGTGGGATGTAAAGTGGTAACAGCATTAACGAAAACTGAATGGAGCTGCTTTAAAAGGTAAAAATTGAGCTACCAGATGATGTAGCAGGGCACCTTTTGGGCCTATAATCTAAGACCACCAGAATCGGAAAGACAGAGGCAGGCAAATGTGCACTGCAGCAATATTGAAATAGCCAAGACATGGAAGCAAAAAAAAGGCCCATAAACAGATGAATTGACAAAGAAGAAGTGGTATATGTACAGAATGGAATAGTAGCCTCGGGAAAAAAATGAAGAGTGCCATTTTCAGGACTACAAATGAGCTTAGAAATAATCATATTAGGTAAAGTAAGTCAAAAGGGAATGACAAATATACTATGATATCATTTATACAAGTTATCCTAAGATTGCTACCAATGAACATACCTCCACAGAAAAAGACACTCACAGACTTATAAAACAAACTAATGGTTAACCAAAATGAAAGGTGGAAGGATGGAAAAATTAGGATTATGGGGCTAACCTAAATAGGCTAATGTATGTTAAATGTATATAAACACTTAACATAAAAACTATATAAATTTCCTGCAATTCTGCCTTGCTTTTAACTCCTCTTCGTTGCCTTCCTTCAATATATTTTTGGACTTGAGTTACCATTTATAACTCTACAGGACTGTGAATTGCAGTGCCCCTGAGCTCCATTTTTCAACTCGCTTTTTTGGAAGCTGGCCGCAAAACCGCAGGATTGCTTAAGGCCCTATTCTGGTTCCGTGCGGCAGGCTGAGCCTGTGGTTAATTCTTCTTCCTGATGGGAAATTAGAGTGGCCTGTGCCTGTCCCAACACCTAGCGCTAGCCTCTCATTGTTTCCCCCTCTTCCCGTTCATCCTCAGGACAAACTGCAACCTGTACGGAAAAGGAGCTTAAAGGTGCTGATTCTCCAAGAGGGAGATTGCTAGTAAAGCGGCTGGAATGGCGAACCCGAGCACAAGGAGATGAGAAATGGGGTGGGTTTTAGAAACCTTTCCTGATCACACGGTGTACCATCTTCTGGGATTCTCAGGCATTTTTTCGATGTAGGAAGATGCCCTTGAACCTGGAGATTTGGGACCCATGGGATGGGAACCACGCAGTATTACTTTAAAGGGTCTGCATTTGCTCACCCAACCTCACCAATCCTCTCAGCCCCAAGAGTGTCCACCCTTATGTCTCAATCAGCTGTGGGTCTAGATATGGTCAATCCAGGTGGCATCACATCCCCTGAACGAATTTTGTAAGAATTTCTCTCTATTTCACTGTCTTTGTTTCACGGGTTTTTAAAAGTAATTGAATTTTATAATGGGGTTTATCTGCTTTTCACTGCTGTGTTTATGCCGCTTTACACCCACTTGACTCACTTACAGAGAGATATCAATTCATATGTTTTAAGATTCTTACTAGTCAGATATATTCTTGGGCGGTGAATAGGGTGTGTTGAGTCCAGTTCACTGAGCAAGGCGTACTTCTTGTCTATTACATATTGGGTATATGGAACGGTATCTGAGTTAATTTGAAACCCTTGTTTTATGCATCACCCCACCTCACCTTTCCAGTTAAGCAGCCATAGTGTGTTTTCTCAACGAGTGACTCTGTTCTGTTTTGTAATTCAGTTCAAGGGTAGCGGTTTTTCCATTCCCTGTATAAGTGATATCTTATAATAAGTGTCTTTTTCTGTGTGACTTATTTCACTTAGAATCGTCGTACCTAAAATCATTCATCATGCTGCTACTAGCCTTATGACGTTGATTTCATGGCTGAGTGATATTGCATTGTACATAAGGACCACAGCTTCTTTATCCATTTTTCTCTTTCCTGGGATATTTAACGTGTAACGAAGTGGAGGTTCTTGTCAACAGAGCAGCCCTAAACTTTGGGGTGCATGTGTCTTGCTGATTTTTAGTTTTCCCAGTATATACGCCCATGAGTGGAAGTGCCCTATGCTCTCTAAGCTGTGTTTTGTAGATGTTTCAGGACACACCGTGCACTTCGCCAGAGTGGCTCTTCGCAATTTACATCCTGCCCATCAGCGTAGCAAGGCTCCCATTTCTCCATGGCCTTTCCTGCATTTCTGGTATTGACCCTTTATTCAGCATGGCCCTTTTGAGCGATGGGAAGCGAGACTTCTTTGTAGCGCTGATTTGCCTTTCCAGGTTTCTTGGTTGACCAAAAAGGGCGTATGCGTTTTTTCCTGAATATATTCAGGAAAAAACGCATACGCCCTTTTTGGCCAAGGGCATCATTGTCGAGGTTTTGCCGCTTTCCATGTGCTTTAAAGGCGATTCGAATCTACCTCCTGAAATCTGTTTCCTGCAATTCTGCCTTGCTTTCAAATCCTCTTCGTTGCCTTCCCTCAATATATTTGTGGACGACAGTTATCATTTATAACTCTGCAGGTTTGTGAATTGCAGTGCCCCTGAGCTCCATTTTTCAACTCGCTCTTTTGGGAGTTGGCCGAAAAACCGCAGGATGGCTTCAGGCCCAATCTGGTTCCATGGGGCAGGCTGAGCCTGTGGTTAATTCTTCTTCCTGATGGAAATTAGAGTGACCTGTGCCTGTCCGAACACCTAGAGCTACCCTCTCATGGGTTCCCCCTCTTCCCATTCATCCTCAGGACAAATTGCAACCTGTACGAAACAGGAGGTTAAAGGTGCTGATTCTCCAAGTGGGGAGATTGTTAGTAATGCGGCTGGAATGGCGAACCCGAGCACCAGGAGATGAGGAAAGAGGTGCGTTTCAGAAACCTTTCCCGATCACACTGTTTACCTTCCACTGGGTTTCCCATGCATTTTTTTGCTCTAAGAAGATTCCCTTGAACCTGGAGATTTGGGACCCATAGAATGGGTACCATGCACTATTACTTTAAAGGGTAGGCGTTTGCTCACCCAACCTCACCAATCCTCTCAGCCCCAAGAGTGTCCAGCCTTATATCTAATCCAGCTGTGGGTCTAGATATGGTCGATCCAGTTTGCTTCACTGCCCCTGAACGAACTTTTTACGAATTTCTCTCTCTTTCACTGTCTTTGTTGGGGGTTTTTCTGTAATCTATTTTTATAATGGGGTTTAGCTGATTTTCACTGCTGTGTTTATGCCGCTTTACACCCACTTGATTCATTTACAGAGAGATATCAATACATAGGTTTTAAGATTCTTACTTGTCAGATATACTCTTGTGCGGTGAATACGGGGCGTTGAGTCCAGTTCACTGAGCAAGGGGTAGGTGTTGTCTGTTACATATTTGGTTTATGGAACGGTATGTGTGCTAATTTCAAACCCTTGTTTTATGCCTCACCGCACCTCACCTTTCCAGTTAAGCAGCCATCCAGTGTTTTCTAAATGTGTGACTCTGTTCTGTTTTGTAATCAGGTCATGGGTAGCGATTTTTACTTTCCCTCTATAAGTGATATCTTATGATAAGTTTCTTTTTCTGTGTGACTTATTTCACTTAGAAACATCGTACCTAAATCCACTCATCATGCTGCTAGTAGCCGTATGACACTGATTTCATGGCTGAGTGATATGCCATTGTACATAAGTACCACACTTCTTTATCCATTTTTCGCTATCCTGGCATATTTAACGTGTACTGAAGTGGAGGTTCTTGTAAACAGAGCAGTCCTAAACTTTGGGGTGCCTGTGTCTTGTTGATTTTTCGTTTTCCCATTTTATACGCCCACGAGTGGAAGGGCCCTATGCTCTCTAGCTCTGTTTTTTAGATGTTTTAGGAAACACCATGCACTTCTCCAGAGTGGCCGTTGGCAATTTACATCCCGCCCATCAGCCTAACAAGGCTCCCTTTTCTACCTGGCCTGTCCTGCACTTCTGGTTTTTACACTTTTTTGAATGGCTTTTGGACGGATGGGAAGCGAGACTTATTTGTAGTGCTGATTTGCCTTTCCGGCTTGCTTGGTTGGCCAAAAAGGGCCTATGCGTTTTTTCCTGAATATATTCAGGAAAAAACGCATAGGCCCTTTTTGGCCAAGTGCATCATTGTCGACGTTTTGCCGCTTTTCATGTGCTCTAAAGGCGATTCGTATCTACCTCCTGAAATCTGGGGGCTTGTCCCCGCACATTCTTCTCTAATATACAACCTCGGAACACTACCTCCAGGAAGACTCTGTTGCCCTAGTAACAAGGGCTGAGAACGTAATAATGCTGCCGCCTTGTGGCTGTTTCTCACAACAGCAGCTTTAAACCCAGTGCTAATGGTTGCTTAATAGCCCCAAGGACTGCAGGGCTGTAAATGACACCTTCCCTCAAAAAATGCCCTGGGGTAGGGAATAGGCAAGAAAATTCAACACATGACAAATTTTTCAAGAAGTCAATATGAAGAGAGGAGTTGTACTCACTCTTTAAATAAAAAAGAGGAAAAGAAAAAAAGGACATGCCTAAAGCTCAGTATAAGGAATTATTAGCCACATGCAAATCCAACCTCCAAAAAGGTTTCAGCTCACACCAGTCAAATGACCATCAGCAAAACGTCTACAACCTATAAATGCTGAAGGGGTTTTAGAGAACTTTGTACCTTCTAGCAGCTGGTGGGATGTAAAGTGGTAACAGCATTAACGAAAACTGAATGGAGCTGCTTTAAAAGGTAAAAATTGAGCTACCAGATGATGTAGCAGGGCACCTTTTGGGCCTATAATCTAAGACCACCAGAATCGGAAAGACAGAGGCAGGCAAATGTGCACTGCAGCAATATTGAAATAGCCAAGACATGGAAGCAAAAAAAAGGCCCATAAACAGATGAATTGACAAAGAAGAAGTGGTATAGGTACAGAATGGAATAGTAGCCTCGGGAAAAAAATGAAGAGTGCCATTTTCAGGACTACAAATGAGCTTAGAAATAATCATATTAGGTAAAGTAAGTCAAAAGGGAATGACAAATATACTATGATATCATTTATACAAGTTATCCTAAGATTGCTACCAATGAACATACCTCCACAGAAAAAGACACTCACAGACTTATAAAACAAACTAATGGTTAACCAAAATGAAAGGTGGAAGGATGGAAAAATTAGGATTATGGGGCTAACCTAAATAGGCTAATGTATGTTAAATGTATATAAACACTTAACATAAAAACTATATAAATTTCCTGCAATTCTGCCTTGCTTTTAACTCCTCTTCGTTGCCTTCCTTCAATATATTTTTGGACTTGAGTTACCATTTATAACTCTACAGGACTGTGAATTGCAGTGCCCCTGAGCTCCATTTTTCAACTCGCTTTTTTGGAAGCTGGCCGCAAAACCGCAGGATTGCTTAAGGCCCTATTCTGGTTCCGTGCGGCAGGCTGAGCCTGTGGTTAATTCTTCTTCCTGATGGGAAATTAGAGTGGCCTGTGCCTGTCCCAACACCTAGCGCTAGCCTCTCATTGTTTCCCCCTCTTCCCGTTCATCCTCAGGACAAACTGCAACCTGTACGGAAAAGGAGCTTAAAGGTGCTGATTCTCCAAGAGGGAGATTGCTAGTAAAGCGGCTGGAATGGCGAACCCGAGCACAAGGAGATGAGAAATGGGGTGGGTTTTAGAAACCTTTCCTGATCACACGGTGTACCATCTTCTGGGATTCTCAGGCATTTTTTCGATGTAGGAAGATGCCCTTGAACCTGGAGATTTGGGACCCATGGGATGGGAACCACGCAGTATTACTTTAAAGGGTCTGCATTTGCTCACCCAACCTCACCAATCCTCTCAGCCCCAAGAGTGTCCACCCTTATGTCTCAATCAGCTGTGGGTCTAGATATGGTCAATCCAGGTGGCATCACATCCCCTGAACGAATTTTGTAAGAATTTCTCTCTATTTCACTGTCTTTGTTTCACGGGTTTTTAAAAGTAATTGAATTTTATAATGGGGTTTATCTGCTTTTCACTGCTGTGTTTATGCCGCTTTACACCCACTTGACTCACTTACAGAGAGATATCAATTCATATGTTTTAAGATTCTTACTAGTCAGATATATTCTTGGGCGGTGAATAGGGTGTGTTGAGTCCAGTTCACTGAGCAAGGCGTACTTCTTGTCTATTACATATTGGCTATATGGAACGGTATCTGAGTTAATTTGAAACCCTTGTTTTATGCATCACCCCACCTCACCTTTCCAGTTAAGCAGCCATAGTGTGTTTTCTCAACGAGTGACTCTGTTCTGTTTTGTAATTCAGTTCAAGGGTAGCGGTTTTTCCATTCCCTGTATAAGTGATATCTTATAATAAGTGTCTTTTTCTGTGTGACTTATTTCACTTAGAATCGTCGTACCTAAAATCATTCATCATGCTGCTACTAGCCTTATGACGTTGATTTCATGGCTGAGTGATATTGCATTGTACATAAGGACCACAGCTTCTTTATCCATTTTTCTCTTTCCTGGGATATTTAACGTGTAACGAAGTGGAGGTTCTTGTCAACAGAGCAGCCCTAAACTTTGGGGTGCCTGTGTCTTGCTGATTTTTAGTTTTCCCAGTATATACGCCCATGAGTGGAAGTGCCCTATGCTCTCTAAGCTGTGTTTTGTAGATGTTTCAGGACACACCGTGCACTTCGCCAGAGTGGCTCTTCGCAATTTACATCCTGCCCATCAGCGTAGCAAGGCTCCCATTTCTCCATGGCCTTTCCTGCATTTCTGGTATTGACCCTTTATTCAGCATGGCCCTTTTGAGCGATGGGAAGCGAGACTTCTTTGTAGCGCTGATTTGCCTTTCCAGGTTTCTTGGTTGACCAAAAAGGGCGTATGCGTTTTTTCCTGAATATATTCAGGAAAAAACGCATACGCCCTTTTTGGCCAAGGGCATCATTGTCGAGGTTTTGCCGCTTTCCATGTGCTTTAAAGGCGATTCGAATCTACCTCCTGAAATCTGTTTCCTGCAATTCTGCCTTGCTTTCAAATCCTCTTCGTTGCCTTCCCTCAATATATTTGTGGACGACAGTTATCATTTATAACTCTGCAGGTTTGTGAATTGCAGTGCCCCTGAGCTCCATTTTTCAACTCGCTCTTTTGGGAGTTGGCCGAAAAACCGCAGGATGGCTTCAGGCCCAATCTGGTTCCATGGGGCAGGCTGAGCCTGTGGTTAATTCTTCTTCCTGATGGAAATTAGAGTGACCTGTGCCTGTCCGAACACCTAGAGCTACCCTCTCATGGGTTCCCCCTCTTCCCATTCATCCTCAGGACAAATTGCAACCTGTACGAAACAGGAGGTTAAAGGTGCTGATTCTCCAAGTGGGGAGATTGTTAGTAATGCGGCTGGAATGGCGAACCCGAGCACCAGGAGATGAGGAAAGAGGTGCGTTTCAGAAACCTTTCCCGATCACACTGTTTACCTTCCACTGGGTTTCCCATGCATTTTTTTGCTCTAAGAAGATTCCCTTGAACCTGGAGATTTGGGACCCATAGAATGGGTACCATGCACTATTACTTTAAAGGGTAGGCGTTTGCTCACCCAACCTCACCAATCCTCTCAGCCCCAAGAGTGTCCAGCCTTATATCTAATCCAGCTGTGGGTCTAGATATGGTCGATCCAGTTTGCTTCACTGCCCCTGAACGAACTTTTTACGAATTTCTCTCTCTTTCACTGTCTTTGTTGGGGGTTTTTCTGTAATCTATTTTTATAATGGGGTTTAGCTGATTTTCACTGCTGTGTTTATGCCGCTTTACACCCACTTGATTCATTTACAGAGAGATATCAATACATAGGTTTTAAGATTCTTACTTGTCAGATATACTCTTGTGCGGTGAATACGGGGCGTTGAGTCCAGTTCACTGAGCAAGGGGTAGGTGTTGTCTGTTACATATTTGGTTTATGGAACGGTATGTGTGCTAATTTCAAACCCTTGTTTTATGCCTCACCGCACCTCACCTTTCCAGTTAAGCAGCCATCCAGTGTTTTCTAAATGTGTGACTCTGTTCTGTTTTGTAATCAGGTCATGGGTAGCGATTTTTACTTTCCCTCTATAAGTGATATCTTATGATAAGTTTCTTTTTCTGTGTGACTTATTTCACTTAGAAACATCGTACCTAAATCCACTCATCATGCTGCTAGTAGCCGTATGACACTGATTTCATGGCTGAGTGATATGCCATTGTACATAAGTACCACACTTCTTTATCCATTTTTCGCTATCCTGGCATATTTAACGTGTACTGAAGTGGAGGTTCTTGTAAACAGAGCAGTCCTAAACTTTGGGGTGCCTGTGTCTTGTTGATTTTTCGTTTTCCCATTTTATACGCCCACGAGTGGAAGGGCCCTATGCTCTCTAGCTCTGTTTTTTAGATGTTTTAGGAAACACCATGCACTTCTCCAGAGTGGCCGTTGGCAATTTACATCCCGCCCATCAGCCTAACAAGGCTCCCTTTTCTACCTGGCCTGTCCTGCACTTCTGGTTTTTACACTTTTTTGAATGGCTTTTGGACGGATGGGAAGCGAGACTTATTTGTAGTGCTGATTTGCCTTTCCGGCTTGCTTGGTTGGCCAAAAAGGGCCTATGCGTTTTTTCCTGAATATATTCAGGAAAAAACGCATAGGCCCTTTTTGGCCAAGTGCATCATTGTCGACGTTTTGCCGCTTTTCATGTGCTCTAAAGGCGATTCGTATCTACCTCCTGAAATCTGGGGGCTTGTCCCCGCACATTCTTCTCTAATATACAACCTCAGAACACTACCTCCAGGAAGACTCTGTTGCCCTAGTAACAAGGGCTGAGAACGTAATAATGCTGCCGCCTTGTGGCTGTTTCTCACAACAGCAGCTTTAAACCCAGTGCTAATGGTTGCTTAATAGCCCCAAGGACTGCAGGGCTGTAAATGACACCTTCCCTCAAAAAATGCCCTGGGGTAGGGAATAGGCAAGAAAATTCAACACATGACAAATTTTTCAAGAAGTCAATATGAAGAGAGGAGTTGTACTCACTCTTTAAATAAAAAAGAGGAAAAGAAAAAAAGGACATGCCTAAAGCTCAGTATAAGGAATTATTAGCCACATGCAAATCCAACCTCCAAAAAGGTTTCAGCTCACACCAGTCAAATGACCATCAGCAAAACGTCTACAACCTATAAATGCTGAAGGGGTTTTAGAGAACTTTGTACCTTCTAGCAGCTGGTGGGATGTAAAGTGGTAACAGCATTAACGAAAACTGAATGGAGCTGCTTTAAAAGGTAAAAATTGAGCTACCAGATGATGTAGCAGGGCACCTTTTGGGCCTATAATCTAAGACCACCAGAATCGGAAAGACAGAGGCAGGCAAATGTGCACTGCAGCAATATTGAAATAGCCAAGACATGGAAGCAAAAAAAAGGCCCATAAACAGATGAATTGACAAAGAAGAAGTGGTATAGGTACAGAATGGAATAGTAGCCTCGGGAAAAAAATGAAGAGTGCCATTTTCAGGACTACAAATGAGCTTAGAAATAATCATATTAGGTAAAGTAAGTCAAAAGGGAATGACAAATATACTATGATATCATTTATACAAGTTATCCTAAGATTGCTACCAATGAACATACCTCCACAGAAAAAGACACTCACAGACTTATAAAACAAACTAATGGTTAACCAAAATGAAAGGTGGAAGGATGGAAAAATTAGGATTATGGGGCTAACCTAAATAGGCTAATGTATGTTAAATGTATATAAACACTTAACATAAAAACTATATAAATTTCCTGCAATTCTGCCTTGCTTTTAACTCCTCTTCGTTGCCTTCCTTCAATATATTTTTGGACTTGAGTTACCATTTATAACTCTACAGGACTGTGAATTGCAGTGCCCCTGAGCTCCATTTTTCAACTCGCTTTTTTGGAAGCTGGCCGCAAAACCGCAGGATTGCTTAAGGCCCTATTCTGGTTCCGTGCGGCAGGCTGAGCCTGTGGTTAATTCTTCTTCCTGATGGGAAATTAGAGTGGCCTGTGCCTGTCCCAACACCTAGCGCTAGCCTCTCATTGTTTCCCCCTCTTCCCGTTCATCCTCAGGACAAACTGCAACCTGTACGGAAAAGGAGCTTAAAGGTGCTGATTCTCCAAGAGGGAGATTGCTAGTAAAGCGGCTGGAATGGCGAACCCGAGCACAAGGAGATGAGAAATGGGGTGGGTTTTAGAAACCTTTCCTGATCACACGGTGTACCATCTTCTGGGATTCTCAGGCATTTTTTCGATGTAGGAAGATGCCCTTGAACCTGGAGATTTGGGACCCATGGGATGGGAACCACGCAGTATTACTTTAAAGGGTCTGCATTTGCTCACCCAACCTCACCAATCCTCTCAGCCCCAAGAGTGTCCACCCTTATGTCTCAATCAGCTGTGGGTCTAGATATGGTCAATCCAGGTGGCATCACATCCCCTGAACGAATTTTGTAAGAATTTCTCTCTATTTCACTGTCTTTGTTTCACGGGTTTTTAAAAGTAATTGAATTTTATAATGGGGTTTATCTGCTTTTCACTGCTGTGTTTATGCCGCTTTACACCCACTTGACTCACTTACAGAGAGATATCAATTCATATGTTTTAAGATTCTTACTAGTCAGATATATTCTTGGGCGGTGAATAGGGTGTGTTGAGTCCAGTTCACTGAGCAAGGCGTACTTCTTGTCTATTACATATTGGCTATATGGAACGGTATCTGAGTTAATTTGAAACCCTTGTTTTATGCATCACCCCACCTCACCTTTCCAGTTAAGCAGCCATAGTGTGTTTTCTCAACGAGTGACTCTGTTCTGTTTTGTAATTCAGTTCAAGGGTAGCGGTTTTTCCATTCCCTGTATAAGTGATATCTTATAATAAGTGTCTTTTTCTGTGTGACTTATTTCACTTAGAATCGTCGTACCTAAAATCATTCATCATGCTGCTACTAGCCTTATGACGTTGATTTCATGGCTGAGTGATATTGCATTGTACATAAGGACCACAGCTTCTTTATCCATTTTTCTCTTTCCTGGGATATTTAACGTGTAACGAAGTGGAGGTTCTTGTCAACAGAGCAGCCCTAAACTTTGGGGTGCATGTGTCTTGCTGATTTTTAGTTTTCCCAGTATATACGCCCATGAGTGGAAGTGCCCTATGCTCTCTAAGCTGTGTTTTGTAGATGTTTCAGGACACACCGTGCACTTCGCCAGAGTGGCTCTTCGCAATTTACATCCTGCCCATCAGCGTAGCAAGGCTCCCATTTCTCCATGGCCTTTCCTGCATTTCTGGTATTGACCCTTTATTCAGCATGGCCCTTTTGAGCGATGGGAAGCGAGACTTCTTTGTAGCGCTGATTTGCCTTTCCAGGTTTCTTGGTTGACCAAAAAGGGCGTATGCGTTTTTTCCTGAATATATTCAGGAAAAAACGCATACGCCCTTTTTGGCCAAGGGCATCATTGTCGAGGTTTTGCCGCTTTCCATGTGCTTTAAAGGCGATTCGAATCTACCTCCTGAAATCTGTTTCCTGCAATTCTGCCTTGCTTTCAAATCCTCTTCGTTGCCTTCCCTCAATATATTTGTGGACGACAGTTATCATTTATAACTCTGCAGGTTTGTGAATTGCAGTGCCCCTGAGCTCCATTTTTCAACTCGCTCTTTTGGGAGTTGGCCGAAAAACCGCAGGATGGCTTCAGGCCCAATCTGGTTCCATGGGGCAGGCTGAGCCTGTGGTTAATTCTTCTTCCTGATGGAAATTAGAGTGACCTGTGCCTGTCCGAACACCTAGAGCTACCCTCTCATGGGTTCCCCCTCTTCCCATTCATCCTCAGGACAAATTGCAACCTGTACGAAACAGGAGGTTAAAGGTGCTGATTCTCCAAGTGGGGAGATTGTTAGTAATGCGGCTGGAATGGCGAACCCGAGCACCAGGAGATGAGGAAAGAGGTGCGTTTCAGAAACCTTTCCCGATCACACTGTTTACCTTCCACTGGGTTTCCCATGCATTTTTTTGCTCTAAGAAGATTCCCTTGAACCTGGAGATTTGGGACCCATAGAATGGGTACCATGCACTATTACTTTAAAGGGTAGGCGTTTGCTCACCCAACCTCACCAATCCTCTCAGCCCCAAGAGTGTCCAGCCTTATATCTAATCCAGCTGTGGGTCTAGATATGGTCGATCCAGTTTGCTTCACTGCCCCTGAACGAACTTTTTACGAATTTCTCTCTCTTTCACTGTCTTTGTTGGGGGTTTTTCTGTAATCTATTTTTATAATGGGGTTTAGCTGATTTTCACTGCTGTGTTTATGCCGCTTTACACCCACTTGATTCATTTACAGAGAGATATCAATACATAGGTTTTAAGATTCTTACTTGTCAGATATACTCTTGTGCGGTGAATACGGGGCGTTGAGTCCAGTTCACTGAGCAAGGGGTAGGTGTTGTCTGTTACATATTTGGTTTATGGAACGGTATGTGTGCTAATTTCAAACCCTTGTTTTATGCCTCACCGCACCTCACCTTTCCAGTTAAGCAGCCATCCAGTGTTTTCTAAATGTGTGACTCTGTTCTGTTTTGTAATCAGGTCATGGGTAGCGATTTTTACTTTCCCTCTATAAGTGATATCTTATGATAAGTTTCTTTTTCTGTGTGACTTATTTCACTTAGAAACATCGTACCTAAATCCACTCATCATGCTGCTAGTAGCCGTATGACACTGATTTCATGGCTGAGTGATATGCCATTGTACATAAGTACCACACTTCTTTATCCATTTTTCGCTATCCTGGCATATTTAACGTGTACTGAAGTGGAGGTTCTTGTAAACAGAGCAGTCCTAAACTTTGGGGTGCCTGTGTCTTGTTGATTTTTCGTTTTCCCATTTTATACGCCCACGAGTGGAAGGGCCCTATGCTCTCTAGCTCTGTTTTTTAGATGTTTTAGGAAACACCATGCACTTCTCCAGAGTGGCCGTTGGCAATTTACATCCCGCCCATCAGCCTAACAAGGCTCCCTTTTCTACCTGGCCTGTCCTGCACTTCTGGTTTTTACACTTTTTTGAATGGCTTTTGGACGGATGGGAAGCGAGACTTATTTGTAGTGCTGATTTGCCTTTCCGGCTTGCTTGGTTGGCCAAAAAGGGCCTATGCGTTTTTTCCTGAATATATTCAGGAAAAAACGCATAGGCCCTTTTTGGCCAAGTGCATCATTGTCGACGTTTTGCCGCTTTTCATGTGCTCTAAAGGCGATTCGTATCTACCTCCTGAAATCTGGGGGCTTGTCCCCGCACATTCTTCTCTAATATACAACCTCGGAACACTACCTCCAGGAAGACTCTGTTGCCCTAGTAACAAGGGCTGAGAACGTAATAATGCTGCCGCCTTGTGGCTGTTTCTCACAACAGCAGCTTTAAACCCAGTGCTAATGGTTGCTTAATAGCCCCAAGGACTGCAGGGCTGTAAATGACACCTTCCCTCAAAAAATGCCCTGGGGTAGGGAATAGGCAAGAAAATTCAACACATGACAAATTTTTCAAGAAGTCAATATGAAGAGAGGAGTTGTACTCACTCTTTAAATAAAAAAGAGGAAAAGAAAAAAAGGACATGCCTAAAGCTCAGTATAAGGAATTATTAGCCACATGCAAATCCAACCTCCAAAAAGGTTTCAGCTCACACCAGTCAAATGACCATCAGCAAAACGTCTACAACCTATAAATGCTGAAGGGGTTTTAGAGAACTTTGTACCTTCTAGCAGCTGGTGGGATGTAAAGTGGTAACAGCATTAACGAAAACTGAATGGAGCTGCTTTAAAAGGTAAAAATTGAGCTACCAGATGATGTAGCAGGGCACCTTTTGGGCCTATAATCTAAGACCACCAGAATCGGAAAGACAGAGGCAGGCAAATGTGCACTGCAGCAATATTGAAATAGCCAAGACATGGAAGCAAAAAAAAGGCCCATAAACAGATGAATTGACAAAGAAGAAGTGGTATATGTACAGAATGGAATAGTAGCCTCGGGAAAAAAATGAAGAGTGCCATTTTCAGGACTACAAATGAGCTTAGAAATAATCATATTAGGTAAAGTAAGTCAAAAGGGAATGACAAATATACTATGATATCATTTATACAAGTTATCCTAAGATTGCTACCAATGAACATACCTCCACAGAAAAAGACACTCACAGACTTATAAAACAAACTAATGGTTAACCAAAATGAAAGGTGGAAGGATGGAAAAATTAGGATTATGGGGCTAACCTAAATAGGCTAATGTATGTTAAATGTATATAAACACTTAACATAAAAACTATATAAATTTCCTGCAATTCTGCCTTGCTTTTAACTCCTCTTCGTTGCCTTCCTTCAATATATTTTTGGACTTGAGTTACCATTTATAACTCTACAGGACTGTGAATTGCAGTGCCCCTGAGCTCCATTTTTCAACTCGCTTTTTTGGAAGCTGGCCGCAAAACCGCAGGATTGCTTAAGGCCCTATTCTGGTTCCGTGCGGCAGGCTGAGCCTGTGGTTAATTCTTCTTCCTGATGGGAAATTAGAGTGGCCTGTGCCTGTCCCAACACCTAGCGCTAGCCTCTCATTGTTTCCCCCTCTTCCCGTTCATCCTCAGGACAAACTGCAACCTGTACGGAAAAGGAGCTTAAAGGTGCTGATTCTCCAAGAGGGAGATTGCTAGTAAAGCGGCTGGAATGGCGAACCCGAGCACAAGGAGATGAGAAATGGGGTGGGTTTTAGAAACCTTTCCTGATCACACGGTGTACCATCTTCTGGGATTCTCAGGCATTTTTTCGATGTAGGAAGATGCCCTTGAACCTGGAGATTTGGGACCCATGGGATGGGAACCACGCAGTATTACTTTAAAGGGTCTGCATTTGCTCACCCAACCTCACCAATCCTCTCAGCCCCAAGAGTGTCCACCCTTATGTCTCAATCAGCTGTGGGTCTAGATATGGTCAATCCAGGTGGCATCACATCCCCTGAACGAATTTTGTAAGAATTTCTCTCTATTTCACTGTCTTTGTTTCACGGGTTTTTAAAAGTAATTGAATTTTATAATGGGGTTTATCTGCTTTTCACTGCTGTGTTTATGCCGCTTTACACCCACTTGACTCACTTACAGAGAGATATCAATTCATATGTTTTAAGATTCTTACTAGTCAGATATATTCTTGGGCGGTGAATAGGGTGTGTTGAGTCCAGTTCACTGAGCAAGGCGTACTTCTTGTCTATTACATATTGGGTATATGGAACGGTATCTGAGTTAATTTGAAACCCTTGTTTTATGCATCACCCCACCTCACCTTTCCAGTTAAGCAGCCATAGTGTGTTTTCTCAACGAGTGACTCTGTTCTGTTTTGTAATTCAGTTCAAGGGTAGCGGTTTTTCCATTCCCTGTGTAAGTGATATCTTATAATAAGTGTCTTTTTCTGTGTGACTTATTTCACTTAGAATCGTCGTACCTAAAATCATTCATCATGCTGCTACTAGCCTTATGACGTTGATTTCATGGCTGAGTGATATTGCATTGTACATAAGGACCACAGCTTCTTTATCCATTTTTCTCTTTCCTGGGATATTTAACGTGTAACGAAGTGGAGGTTCTTGTCAACAGAGCAGCCCTAAACTTTGGGGTGCCTGTGTCTTGCTGATTTTTAGTTTTCCCAGTATATACGCCCATGAGTGGAAGTGCCCTATGCTCTCTAAGCTGTGTTTTGTAGATGTTTCAGGACACACCGTGCACTTCGCCAGAGTGGCTCTTCGCAATTTACATCCTGCCCATCAGCGTAGCAAGGCTCCCATTTCTCCATGGCCTTTCCTGCATTTCTGGTATTGACCCTTTATTCAGCATGGCCCTTTTGAGCGATGGGAAGCGAGACTTCTTTGTAGCGCTGATTTGCCTTTCCAGGTTTCTTGGTTGACCAAAAAGGGCGTATGCGTTTTTTCCTGAATATATTCAGGAAAAAACGCATACGCCCTTTTTGGCCAAGGGCATCATTGTCGAGGTTTTGCCGCTTTCCATGTGCTTTAAAGGCGATTCGAATCTACCTCCTGAAATCTGTTTCCTGCAATTCTGCCTTGCTTTCAAATCCTCTTCGTTGCCTTCCCTCAATATATTTGTGGACGACAGTTATCATTTATAACTCTGCAGGTTTGTGAATTGCAGTGCCCCTGAGCTCCATTTTTCAACTCGCTCTTTTGGGAGTTGGCCGAAAAACCGCAGGATGGCTTCAGGCCCAATCTGGTTCCATGGGGCAGGCTGAGCCTGTGGTTAATTCTTCTTCCTGATGGAAATTAGAGTGACCTGTGCCTGTCCGAACACCTAGAGCTACCCTCTCATGGGTTCCCCCTCTTCCCATTCATCCTCAGGACAAATTGCAACCTGTACGAAACAGGAGGTTAAAGGTGCTGATTCTCCAAGTGGGGAGATTGTTAGTAATGCGGCTGGAATGGCGAACCCGAGCACCAGGAGATGAGGAAAGAGGTGCGTTTCAGAAACCTTTCCCGATCACACTGTTTACCTTCCACTGGGTTTCCCATGCATTTTTTTGCTCTAAGAAGATTCCCTTGAACCTGGAGATTTGGGACCCATAGAATGGGTACCATGCACTATTACTTTAAAGGGTAGGCGTTTGCTCACCCAACCTCACCAATCCTCTCAGCCCCAAGAGTGTCCAGCCTTATATCTAATCCAGCTGTGGGTCTAGATATGGTCGATCCAGTTTGCTTCACTGCCCCTGAACGAACTTTTTACGAATTTCTCTCTCTTTCACTGTCTTTGTTGGGGGTTTTTCTGTAATCTATTTTTATAATGGGGTTTAGCTGATTTTCACTGCTGTGTTTATGCCGCTTTACACCCACTTGATTCATTTACAGAGAGATATCAATACATAGGTTTTAAGATTCTTACTTGTCAGATATACTCTTGTGCGGTGAATACGGGGCGTTGAGTCCAGTTCACTGAGCAAGGGGTAGGTGTTGTCTGTTACATATTTGGTTTATGGAACGGTATGTGTGCTAATTTCAAACCCTTGTTTTATGCCTCACCGCACCTCACCTTTCCAGTTAAGCAGCCATCCAGTGTTTTCTAAATGTGTGACTCTGTTCTGTTTTGTAATCAGGTCATGGGTAGCGATTTTTACTTTCCCTCTATAAGTGATATCTTATGATAAGTTTCTTTTTCTGTGTGACTTATTTCACTTAGAAACATCGTACCTAAATCCACTCATCATGCTGCTAGTAGCCGTATGACACTGATTTCATGGCTGAGTGATATGCCATTGTACATAAGTACCACACTTCTTTATCCATTTTTCGCTATCCTGGCATATTTAACGTGTACTGAAGTGGAGGTTCTTGTAAACAGAGCAGTCCTAAACTTTGGGGTGCCTGTGTCTTGTTGATTTTTCGTTTTCCCATTTTATACGCCCACGAGTGGAAGGGCCCTATGCTCTCTAGCTCTGTTTTTTAGATGTTTTAGGAAACACCATGCACTTGTCCAGAGTGGCCGTTGGCAATTTACATCCCGCCCATCAGCCTAACAAGGCTCCCTTTTCTACCTGGCCTGTCCTGCACTTCTGGTTTTTACACTTTTTTGAATGGCTTTTGGACGGATGGGAAGCGAGACTTATTTGTAGTGCTGATTTGCCTTTCCGGCTTGCTTGGTTGGCCAAAAAGGGCCTATGCGTTTTTTCCTGAATATATTCAGGAAAAAACGCATAGGCCCTTTTTGGCCAAGTGCATCATTGTCGACGTTTTGCCGCTTTTCATGTGCTCTAAAGGCGATTCGTATCTACCTCCTGAAATCTGGGGGCTTGTCCCCGCACATTCTTCTCTAATATACAACCTCGGAACACTACCTCCAGGAAGACTCTGTTGCCCTAGTAACAAGGGCTGAGAACGTAATAATGCTGCCGCCTTGTGGCTGTTTCTCACAACAGCAGCTTTAAACCCAGTGCTAATGGTTGCTTAATAGCCCCAAGGACTGCAGGGCTGTAAATGACACCTTCCCTCAAAAAATGCCCTGGGGTAGGGAATAGGCAAGAAAATTCAACACATGACAAATTTTTCAAGAAGTCAATATGAAGAGAGGAGTTGTACTCACTCTTTAAATAAAAAAGAGGAAAAGAAAAAAAGGACATGCCTAAAGCTCAGTATAAGGAATTATTAGCCACATGCAAATCCAACCTCCAAAAAGGTTTCAGCTCACACCAGTCAAATGACCATCAGCAAAACGTCTACAACCTATAAATGCTGAAGGGGTTTTAGAGAACTTTGTACCTTCTAGCAGCTGGTGGGATGTAAAGTGGTAACAGCATTAACGAAAACTGAATGGAGCTGCTTTAAAAGGTAAAAATTGAGCTACCAGATGATGTAGCAGGGCACCTTTTGGGCCTATAATCTAAGACCACCAGAATCGGAAAGACAGAGGCAGGCAAATGTGCACTGCAGCAATATTGAAATAGCCAAGACATGGAAGCAAAAAAAAGGCCCATAAACAGATGAATTGACAAAGAAGAAGTGGTATATGTACAGAATGGAATAGTAGCCTCGGGAAAAAAATGAAGAGTGCCATTTTCAGGACTACAAATGAGCTTAGAAATAATCATATTAGGTAAAGTAAGTCAAAAGGGAATGACAAATATACTATGATATCATTTATACAAGTTATCCTAAGATTGCTACCAATGAACATACCTCCACAGAAAAAGACACTCACAGACTTATAAAACAAACTAATGGTTAACCAAAATGAAAGGTGGAAGGATGGAAAAATTAGGATTATGGGGCTAACCTAAATAGGCTAATGTATGTTAAATGTATATAAACACTTAACATAAAAACTATATAAATTTCCTGCAATTCTGCCTTGCTTTTAACTCCTCTTCGTTGCCTTCCTTCAATATATTTTTGGACTTGAGTTACCATTTATAACTCTACAGGACTGTGAATTGCAGTGCCCCTGAGCTCCATTTTTCAACTCGCTTTTTTGGAAGCTGGCCGCAAAACCGCAGGATTGCTTAAGGCCCTATTCTGGTTCCGTGCGGCAGGCTGAGCCTGTGGTTAATTCTTCTTCCTGATGGGAAATTAGAGTGGCCTGTGCCTGTCCCAACACCTAGCGCTAGCCTCTCATTGTTTCCCCCTCTTCCCGTTCATCCTCAGGACAAACTGCAACCTGTACGGAAAAGGAGCTTAAAGGTGCTGATTCTCCAAGAGGGAGATTGCTAGTAAAGCGGCTGGAATGGCGAACCCGAGCACAAGGAGATGAGAAATGGGGTGGGTTTTAGAAACCTTTCCTGATCACACGGTGTACCATCTTCTGGGATTCTCAGGCATTTTTTCGATGTAGGAAGATGCCCTTGAACCTGGAGATTTGGGACCCATGGGATGGGAACCACGCAGTATTACTTTAAAGGGTCTGCATTTGCTCACCCAACCTCACCAATCCTCTCAGCCCCAAGAGTGTCCACCCTTATGTCTCAATCAGCTGTGGGTCTAGATATGGTCAATCCAGGTGGCATCACATCCCCTGAACGAATTTTGTAAGAATTTCTCTCTATTTCACTGTCTTTGTTTCACGGGTTTTTAAAAGTAATTGAATTTTATAATGGGGTTTATCTGCTTTTCACTGCTGTGTTTATGCCGCTTTACACCCACTTGACTCACTTACAGAGAGATATCAATTCATATGTTTTAAGATTCTTACTAGTCAGATATATTCTTGGGCGGTGAATAGGGTGTGTTGAGTCCAGTTCACTGAGCAAGGCGTACTTCTTGTCTATTACATATTGGGTATATGGAACGGTATCTGAGTTAATTTGAAACCCTTGTTTTATGCATCACCCCACCTCACCTTTCCAGTTAAGCAGCCATAGTGTGTTTTCTCAACGAGTGACTCTGTTCTGTTTTGTAATTCAGTTCAAGGGTAGCGGTTTTTCCATTCCCTGTATAAGTGATATCTTATAATAAGTGTCTTTTTCTGTGTGACTTATTTCACTTAGAATCGTCGTACCTAAAATCATTCATCATGCTGCTACTAGCCTTATGACGTTGATTTCATGGCTGAGTGATATTGCATTGTACATAAGGACCACAGCTTCTTTATCCATTTTTCTCTTTCCTGGGATATTTAACGTGTAACGAAGTGGAGGTTCTTGTCAACAGAGCAGCCCTAAACTTTGGGGTGCCTGTGTCTTGCTGATTTTTAGTTTTCCCAGTATATACGCCCATGAGTGGAAGTGCCCTATGCTCTCTAAGCTGTGTTTTGTAGATGTTTCAGGACACACCGTGCACTTCGCCAGAGTGGCTCTTCGCAATTTACATCCTGCCCATCAGCGTAGCAAGGCTCCCATTTCTCCATGGCCTTTCCTGCATTTCTGGTATTGACCCTTTATTCAGCATGGCCCTTTTGAGCGATGGGAAGCGAGACTTCTTTGTAGCGCTGATTTGCCTTTCCAGGTTTCTTGGTTGACCAAAAAGGGCGTATGCGTTTTTTCCTGAATATATTCAGGAAAAAACGCATACGCCCTTTTTGGCCAAGGGCATCATTGTCGAGGTTTTGCCGCTTTCCACGTGCTTTAAAGGCGATTCGAATCTCCCTCCTGAAATCTGTTTCCTGCAATTCTGCCTTGCTTTCAAATCCTCTTCGTTGCCTTCCCTCAATATATTTGTGGACGACAGTTATCATTTATAACTCTGCAGGTTTGTGAATTGCAGTGCCCCTGAGCTCCATTTTTCAACTCGCTCTTTTGGGAGTTGGCCGAAAAACCGCAGGATGGCTTCAGGTCCAATCTGGTTCCATGGGGCAGGCTGAGCCTGTGGTTAATTCTTCTTCCTGATGGAAATTAGAGTGACCTGTGCCTGTCCGAACACCTAGAGCTACCCTCTCATGGGTTCCCCCTCTTCCCATTCATCCTCAGGACAAATTGCAACCTGTACGAAACAGGAGGTTAAAGGTGCTGATTCTCCAAGTGGGGAGATTGTTAGTAATGCGGCTGGAATGGCGAACCCGAGCACCAGGAGATGAGGAAAGAGGTGCGTTTCAGAAACCTTTCCCGATCACACTGTTTACCTTCCACTGGGTTTCCCATGCATTTTTTTGCTCTAAGAAGATTCCCTTGAACCTGGAGATTTGGGACCCATAGAATGGGTACCATGCACTATTACTTTAAAGGGTAGGCGTTTGCTCACCCAACCTCACCAATCCTCTCAGCCCCAAGAGTGTCCAGCCTTATATCTAATCCAGCTGTGGGTCTAGATATGGTCGATCCAGTTTGCTTCACTGCCCCTGAACGAACTTTTTACGAATTTCTCTCTCTTTCACTGTCTTTGTTGGGGGTTTTTCTGTAATCTATTTTTATAATGGGGTTTAGCTGATTTTCACTGCTGTGTTTATGCCGCTTTACACCCACTTGATTCATTTACAGAGAGATATCAATACATAGGTTTTAAGATTCTTACTTGTCAGATATACTCTTGTGCGGTGAATACGGGGCGTTGAGTCCAGTTCACTGAGCAAGGGGTAGGTGTTGTCTGTTACATATTTGGTTTATGGAACGGTATGTGTGCTAATTTCAAACCCTTGTTTTATGCCTCACCGCACCTCACCTTTCCAGTTAAGCAGCCATCCAGTGTTTTCTAAATGTGTGACTCTGTTCTGTTTTGTAATCAGGTCATGGGTAGCGATTTTTACTTTCCCTCTATAAGCGATATCTTATGATAAGTTTCTTTTTCTGTGTGACTTATTTCACTTAGAAACATCGTACCTAAATCCACTCATCATGCTGCTAGTAGCCGTATGACACTGATTTCATGGCTGAGTGATATGCCATTGTACATAAGTACCACACTTCTTTATCCATTTTTCGCTATCCTGGCATATTTAACGTGTACTGAAGTGGAGGTTCTTGTAAACAGAGCAGTCCTAAACTTTGGGGTGCCTGTGTCTTGTTGATTTTTCGTTTTCCCATTTTATACGCCCACGAGTGGAAGGGCCCTATGCTCTCTAGCTCTGTTTTTTAGATGTTTTAGGAAACACCATGCACTTCTCCAGAGTGGCCGTTGGCAATTTACATCCCGCCCATCAGCCTAACAAGGCTCCCTTTTCTACCTGGCCTGTCCTGCACTTCTGGTTTTTACACTTTTTTGAATGGCTTTTGGACGGATGGGAAGCGAGACTTATTTGTAGTGCTGATTTGCCTTTCCGGCTTGCTTGGTTGGCCAAAAAGGGCCTATGCGTTTTTTCCTGAATATATTCAGGAAAAAACGCATAGGCCCTTTTTGGCCAAGTGCATCATTGTCGACGTTTTGCCGCTTTTCATGTGCTCTAAAGGCGATTCGTATCTACCTCCTGAAATCTGGGGGCTTGTCCCCGCACATTCTTCTCTAATATACAACCTCGGAACACTACCTCCAGGAAGACTCTGTTGCCCTAGTAACAAGGGCTGAGAACGTAATAATGCTGCCGCCTTGTGGCTGTTTCTCACAACAGCAGCTTTAAACCCAGTGCTAATGGTTGCTTAATAGCCCCAAGGACTGCAGGGCTGTAAATGACACCTTCCCTCAAAAAATGCCCTGGGGTAGGGAATAGGCAAGAAAATTCAACACATGACAAATTTTTCAAGAAGTCAATATGAAGAGAGGAGTTGTACTCACTCTTTAAATAAAAAAGAGGAAAAGAAAAAAAGGACATGCCTAAAGCTCAGTATAAGGAATTATTAGCCACATGCAAATCCAACCTCCAAAAAGGTTTCAGCTCACACCAGTCAAATGACCATCAGCAAAACGTCTACAACCTATAAATGCTGAAGGGGTTTTAGAGAACTTTGTACCTTCTAGCAGCTGGTGGGATGTAAAGTGGTAACAGCATTAACGAAAACTGAATGGAGCTGCTTTAAAAGGTAAAAATTGAGCTACCAGATGATGTAGCAGGGCACCTTTTGGGCCTATAATCTAAGACCACCAGAATCGGAAAGACAGAGGCAGGCAAATGTGCACTGCAGCAATATTGAAATAGCCAAGACATGGAAGCAAAAAAAAGGCCCATAAACAGATGAATTGACAAAGAAGAAGTGGTATATGTACAGAATGGAATAGTAGCCTCGGGAAAAAAATGAAGAGTGCCATTTTCAGGACTACAAATGAGCTTAGAAATAATCATATTAGGTAAAGTAAGTCAAAAGGGAATGACAAATATACTATGATATCATTTATACAAGTTATCCTAAGATTGCTACCAATGAACATACCTCCACAGAAAAAGACACTCACAGACTTATAAAACAAACTAATGGTTAACCAAAATGAAAGGTGGAAGGATGGAAAAATTAGGATTATGGGGCTAACCTAAATAGGCTAATGTATGTTAAATGTATATAAACACTTAACATAAAAACTATATAAATTTCCTGCAATTCTGCCTTGCTTTTAACTCCTCTTCGTTGCCTTCCTTCAATATATTTTTGGACTTGAGTTACCATTTATAACTCTACAGGACTGTGAATTGCAGTGCCCCTGAGCTCCATTTTTCAACTCGCTTTTTTGGAAGCTGGCCGCAAAACCGCAGGATTGCTTAAGGCCCTATTCTGGTTCCGTGCGGCAGGCTGAGCCTGTGGTTAATTCTTCTTCCTGATGGGAAATTAGAGTGGCCTGTGCCTGTCCCAACACCTAGCGCTAGCCTCTCATTGTTTCCCCCTCTTCCCGTTCATCCTCAGGACAAACTGCAACCTGTACGGAAAAGGAGCTTAAAGGTGCTGATTCTCCAAGAGGGAGATTGCTAGTAAAGCGGCTGGAATGGCGAACCCGAGCACAAGGAGATGAGAAATGGGGTGGGTTTTAGAAACCTTTCCTGATCACACGGTGTACCATCTTCTGGGATTCTCAGGCATTTTTTCGATGTAGGAAGATGCCCTTGAACCTGGAGATTTGGGACCCATGGGATGGGAACCACGCAGTATTACTTTAAAGGGTCTGCATTTGCTCACCCAACCTCACCAATCCTCTCAGCCCCAAGAGTGTCCACCCTTATGTCTCAATCAGCTGTGGGTCTAGATATGGTCAATCCAGGTGGCATCACATCCCCTGAACGAATTTTGTAAGAATTTCTCTCTATTTCACTGTCTTTGTTTCACGGGTTTTTAAAAGTAATTGAATTTTATAATGGGGTTTATCTGCTTTTCACTGCTGTGTTTATGCCGCTTTACACCCACTTGACTCACTTACAGAGAGATATCAATTCATATGTTTTAAGATTCTTACTAGTCAGATATATTCTTGGGCGGTGAATAGGGTGTGTTGAGTCCAGTTCACTGAGCAAGGCGTACTTCTTGTCTATTACATATTGGGTATATGGAACGGTATCTGAGTTAATTTGAAACCCTTGTTTTATGCATCACCCCACCTCACCTTTCCAGTTAAGCAGCCATAGTGTGTTTTCTCAACGAGTGACTCTGTTCTGTTTTGTAATTCAGTTCAAGGGTAGCGGTTTTTCCATTCCCTGTATAAGTGATATCTTATAATAAGTGTCTTTTTCTGTGTGACTTATTTCACTTAGAATCGTCGTACCTAAAATCATTCATCATGCTGCTACTAGCCTTATGACGTTGATTTCATGGCTGAGTGATATTGCATTGTACATAAGGACCACAGCTTCTTTATCCATTTTTCTCTTTCCTGGGATATTTAACGTGTAACGAAGTGGAGGTTCTTGTCAACAGAGCAGCCCTAAACTTTGGGGTGCCTGTGTCTTGCTGATTTTTAGTTTTCCCAGTATATACGCCCATGAGTGGAAGTGCCCTATGCTCTCTAAGCTGTGTTTTGTAGATGTTTCAGGACACACCGTGCACTTCGCCAGAGTGGCTCTTCGCAATTTACATCCTGCCCATCAGCGTAGCAAGGCTCCCATTTCTCCATGGCCTTTCCTGCATTTCTGGTATTGACCCTTTATTCAGCATGGCCCTTTTGAGCGATGGGAAGCGAGACTTCTTTGTAGCGCTGATTTGCCTTTCCAGGTTTCTTGGTTGACCAAAAAGGGCGTATGCGTTTTTTCCTGAATATATTCAGGAAAAAACGCATACGCCCTTTTTGGCCAAGGGCATCATTGTCGAGGTTTTGCCGCTTTCCACGTGCTTTAAAGGCGATTCGAATCACCCTCCTGAAATCTGTTTCCTGCAATTCTGCCTTGCTTTCAAATCCTCTTCTTTGCCTTCCCTCAATATATTTGTGGACGACAGTTATCATTTATAACTCTGCAGGTTTGTGAATTGCAGTGCCCCTGAGCTCCATTTTTCAACTCGCTCTTTTGGGAGTTGGCCGAAAAACCGCAGGATGGCTTCAGGTCCAATCTGGTTCCATGGGGCAGGCTGAGCCTGTGGTTAATTCTTCTTCCTGATGGAAATTAGAGTGACCTGTGCCTGTCCGAACACCTAGAGCTACCCTCTCATGGGTTCCCCCTCTTCCCATTCATCCTCAGGACAAATTGCAACCTGTACGAAACAGGAGGTTAAAGGTGCTGATTCTCCAAGTGGGGAGATTGTTAGTAATGCGGCTGGAATGGCGAACCCGAGCACCAGGAGATGAGGAAAGAGGTGCGTTTCAGAAACCTTTCCCGATCACACTGTTTACCTTCCACTGGGTTTCCCATGCATTTTTTTGCTCTAAGAAGATTCCCTTGAACCTGGAGATTTGGGACCCATAGAATGGGTACCATGCACTATTACTTTAAAGGGTAGGCGTTTGCTCACCCAACCTCACCAATCCTCTCAGCCCCAAGAGTGTCCAGCCTTATATCTAATCCAGCTGTGGGTCTAGATATGGTCGATCCAGTTTGCTTCACTGCCCCTGAACGAACTTTTTACGAATTTCTCTCTCTTTCACTGTCTTTGTTGGGGGTTTTTCTGTAATCTATTTTTATAATGGGGTTTAGCTGATTTTCACTGCTGTGTTTATGCCGCTTTACACCCACTTGATTCATTTACAGAGAGATATCAATACATAGGTTTTAAGATTCTTACTTGTCAGATATACTCTTGTGCGGTGAATACGGGGCGTTGAGTCCAGTTCACTGAGCAAGGGGTAGGTGTTGTCTGTTACATATTTGGTTTATGGAACGGTATGTGTGCTAATTTCAAACCCTTGTTTTATGCCTCACCGCACCTCACCTTTCCAGTTAAGCAGCCATCCAGTGTTTTCTAAATGTGTGACTCTGTTCTGTTTTGTAATCAGGTCATGGGTAGCGATTTTTACTTTCCCTCTATAAGCGATATCTTATGATAAGTTTCTTTTTCTGTGTGACTTATTTCACTTAGAAACATCGTACCTAAATCCACTCATCATGCTGCTAGTAGCCGTATGACACTGATTTCATGGCTGAGTGATATGCCATTGTACATAAGTACCACACTTCTTTATCCATTTTTCGCTATCCTGGCATATTTAACGTGTACTGAAGTGGAGGTTCTTGTAAACAGAGCAGGCCTAAACTTTGGGGTGCCTGTGTCTTGTTGATTTTTCGTTTTCCCATTTTATACGCCCACGAGTGGAAGGGCCCTATGCTCTCTAGCTCTGTTTTTTAGATGTTTTAGGAAACACCATGCACTTCTCCAGAGTGGCCGTTGGCAATTTACATCCCGCCCATCAGCCTAACAAGGCTCCCTTTTCTACCTGGCCTGTCCTGCACTTCTGGTTTTTACACTTTTTTGAATGGCTTTTGGACGGATGGGAAGCGAGACTTATTTGTAGTGCTGATTTGCCTTTCCGGCTTGCTTGGTTGGCCAAAAAGGGCCTATGCGTTTTTTCCTGAATATATTCAGGAAAAAACGCATAGGCCCTTTTTGGCCAAGTGCATCATTGTCGACGTTTTGCCGCTTTTCATGTGCTCTAAAGGCGATTCGTATCTACCTCCTGAAATCTGGGGGCTTGTCCCCGCACATTCTTCTCTAATATACAACCTCGGAACACTACCTCCAGGAAGACTCTGTTGCCCTAGTAACAAGGGCTGAGAACGTAATAATGCTGCCGCCTTGTGGCTGTTTCTCACAACAGCAGCTTTAAACCCAGTGCTAATGGTTGCTTAATAGCCCCAAGGACTGCAGGGCTGTAAATGACACCTTCCCTCAAAAAATGCCCTGGGGTAGGGAATAGGCAAGAAAATTCAACACATGACAAATTTTTCAAGAAGTCAATATGAAGAGAGGAGTTGTACTCACTCTTTAAATAAAAAAGAGGAAAAGAAAAAAAGGACATGCCTAAAGCTCAGTATAAGGAATTATTAGCCACATGCAAATCCAACCTCCAAAAAGGTTTCAGCTCACACCAGTCAAATGACCATCAGCAAAACGTCTACAACCTATAAATGCTGAAGGGGTTTTAGAGAACTTTGTACCTTCTAGCAGCTGGTGGGATGTAAAGTGGTAACAGCATTAACGAAAACTGAATGGAGCTGCTTTAAAAGGTAAAAATTGAGCTACCAGATGATGTAGCAGGGCACCTTTTGGGCCTATAATCTAAGACCACCAGAATCGGAAAGACAGAGGCAGGCAAATGTGCACTGCAGCAATATTGAAATAGCCAAGACATGGAAGCAAAAAAAAGGCCCATAAACAGATGAATTGACAAAGAAGAAGTGGTATATGTACAGAATGGAATAGTAGCCTCGGGAAAAAAATGAAGAGTGCCATTTTCAGGACTACAAATGAGCTTAGAAATAATCATATTAGGTAAAGTAAGTCAAAAGGGAATGACAAATATACTATGATATCATTTATACAAGTTATCCTAAGATTGCTACCAATGAACATACCTCCACAGAAAAAGACACTCACAGACTTATAAAACAAACTAATGGTTAACCAAAATGAAAGGTGGAAGGATGGAAAAATTAGGATTATGGGGCTAACCTAAATAGGCTAATGTATGTTAAATGTATATAAACACTTAACATAAAAACTATATAAATTTCCTGCAATTCTGCCTTGCTTTTAACTCCTCTTCGTTGCCTTCCTTCAATATATTTTTGGACTTGAGTTACCATTTATAACTCTACAGGACTGTGAATTGCAGTGCCCCTGAGCTCCATTTTTCAACTCGCTTTTTTGGAAGCTGGCCGCAAAACCGCAGGATTGCTTAAGGCCCTATTCTGGTTCCGTGCGGCAGGCTGAGCCTGTGGTTAATTCTTCTTCCTGATGGGAAATTAGAGTGGCCTGTGCCTGTCCCAACACCTAGCGCTAGCCTCTCATTGTTTCCCCCTCTTCCCGTTCATCCTCAGGACAAACTGCAACCTGTACGGAAAAGGAGCTTAAAGGTGCTGATTCTCCAAGAGGGAGATTGCTAGTAAAGCGGCTGGAATGGCGAACCCGAGCACAAGGAGATGAGAAATGGGGTGGGTTTTAGAAACCTTTCCTGATCACACGGTGTACCATCTTCTGGGATTCTCAGGCATTTTTTCGATGTAGGAAGATGCCCTTGAACCTGGAGATTTGGGACCCATGGGATGGGAACCACGCAGTATTACTTTAAAGGGTCTGCATTTGCTCACCCAACCTCACCAATCCTCTCAGCCCCAAGAGTGTCCACCCTTATGTCTCAATCAGCTGTGGGTCTAGATATGGTCAATCCAGGTGGCATCACATCCCCTGAACGAATTTTGTAAGAATTTCTCTCTATTTCACTGTCTTTGTTTCACGGGTTTTTAAAAGTAATTGAATTTTATAATGGGGTTTATCTGCTTTTCACTGCTGTGTTTATGCCGCTTTACACCCACTTGACTCACTTACAGAGAGATATCAATTCATATGTTTTAAGATTCTTACTAGTCAGATATATTCTTGGGCGGTGAATAGGGTGTGTTGAGTCCAGTTCACTGAGCAAGGCGTACTTCTTGTCTATTACATATTGGGTATATGGAACGGTATCTGAGTTAATTTGAAACCCTTGTTTTATGCATCACCCCACCTCACCTTTCCAGTTAAGCAGCCATAGTGTGTTTTCTCAACGAGTGACTCTGTTCTGTTTTGTAATTCAGTTCAAGGGTAGCGGTTTTTCCATTCCCTGTATAAGTGATATCTTATAATAAGTGTCTTTTTCTGTGTGACTTATTTCACTTAGAATCGTCGTACCTAAAATCATTCATCATGCTGCTACTAGCCTTATGACGTTGATTTCATGGCTGAGTGATATTGCATTGTACATAAGGACCACAGCTTCTTTATCCATTTTTCTCTTTCCTGGGATATTTAACGTGTAACGAAGTGGAGGTTCTTGTCAACAGAGCAGCCCTAAACTTTGGGGTGCCTGTGTCTTGCTGATTTTTAGTTTTCCCAGTATATACGCCCATGAGTGGAAGTGCCCTATGCTCTCTAAGCTGTGTTTTGTAGATGTTTCAGGACACACCGTGCACTTCGCCAGAGTGGCTCTTCGCAATTTACATCCTGCCCATCAGCGTAGCAAGGCTCCCATTTCTCCATGGCCTTTCCTGCATTTCTGGTATTGACCCTTTATTCAGCATGGCCCTTTTGAGCGATGGGAAGCGAGACTTCTTTGTAGCGCTGATTTGCCTTTCCAGGTTTCTTGGTTGACCAAAAAGGGCGTATGCGTTTTTTCCTGAATATATTCAGGAAAAAACGCATACGCCCTTTTTGGCCAAGGGCATCATTGTCGAGGTTTTGCCGCTTTCCACGTGCTTTAAAGGCGATTCGAATCACCCTCCTGAAATCTGTTTCCTGCAATTCTGCCTTGCTTTCAAATCCTCTTCTTTGCCTTCCCTCAATATATTTGTGGACGACAGTTATCATTTATAACTCTGCAGGTTTGTGAATTGCAGTGCCCCTGAGCTCCATTTTTCAACTCGCTCTTTTGGGAGTTGGCCGAAAAACCGCAGGATGGCTTCAGGTCCAATCTGGTTCCATGGGGCAGGCTGAGCCTGTTGTTAATTCTTCTTCCTGATGGAAATTAGAGTGACCTGTGCCTGTCCGAACACCTAGAGCTACCCTCTCATGGGTTCCCCCTCTTCCCATTCATCCTCAGGACAAATTGCAACCTGTACGAAACAGGAGGTTAAAGGTGCTGATTCTCCAAGTGGGGAGATTGTTAGTAATGCGGCTGGAATGGCGAACCCGAGCACCAGGAGATGAGGAAAGAGGTGCGTTTCAGAAACCTTTCCCGATCACACTGTTTACCTTCCACTGGGTTTCCCATGCATTTTTTTGCTCTAAGAAGATTCCCTTGAACCTGGAGATTTGGGACCCATAGAATGGGTACCATGCACTATTACTTTAAAGGGTAGGCGTTTGCTCACCCAACCTCACCAATCCTCTCAGCCCCAAGAGTGTCCAGCCTTATATCTAATCCAGCTGTGGGTCTAGATATGGTCGATCCAGTTTGCTTCACTGCCCCTGAACGAACTTTTTACGAATTTCTCTCTCTTTCACTGTCTTTGTTGGGGGTTTTTCTGTAATCTATTTTTATAATGGGGTTTAGCTGATTTTCACTGCTGTGTTTATGCCGCTTTACACCCACTTGATTCATTTACAGAGAGATATCAATACATAGGTTTTAAGATTCTTACTTGTCAGATATACTCTTGTGCGGTGAATACGGGGCGTTGAGTCCAGTTCACTGAGCAAGGGGTAGGTGTTGTCTGTTACATATTTGGTTTATGGAACGGTATGTGTGCTAATTTCAAACCCTTGTTTTATGCCTCACCGCACCTCACCTTTCCAGTTAAGCAGCCATCCAGTGTTTTCTAAATGTGTGACTCTGTTCTGTTTTGTAATCAGGTCATGGGTAGCGATTTTTACTTTCCCTCTATAAGCGATATCTTATGATAAGTTTCTTTTTCTGTGTGACTTATTTCACTTAGAAACATCGTACCTAAATCCACTCATCATGCTGCTAGTAGCCGTATGACACTGATTTCATGGCTGAGTGATATGCCATTGTACATAAGTACCACACTTCTTTATCCATTTTTCGCTATCCTGGCATATTTAACGTGTACTGAAGTGGAGGTTCTTGTAAACAGAGCAGTCCTAAACTTTGGGGTGCCTGTGTCTTGTTGATTTTTCGTTTTCCCATTTTATACGCCCACGAGTGGAAGGGCCCTATGCTCTCTAGCTCTGTTTTTTAGATGTTTTAGGAAACACCATGCACTTCTCCAGAGTGGCCGTTGGCAATTTACATCCCGCCCATCAGCCTAACAAGGCTCCCTTTTCTACCTGGCCTGTCCTGCACTTCTGGTTTTTACACTTTTTTGAATGGCTTTTGGACGGATGGGAAGCGAGACTTATTTGTAGTGCTGATTTGCCTTTCCGGCTTGCTTGGTTGGCCAAAAAGGGCCTATGCGTTTTTTCCTGAATATATTCAGGAAAAAACGCATAGGCCCTTTTTGGCCAAGTGCATCATTGTCGACGTTTTGCCGCTTTTCATGTGCTCTAAAGGCGATTCGTATCTACCTCCTGAAATCTGGGGGCTTGTCCCCGCACATTCTTCTCTAATATACAACCTCGGAACACTACCTCCAGGAAGACTCTGTTGCCCTAGTAACAAGGGCTGAGAACGTAATAATGCTGCCGCCTTGTGGCTGTTTCTCACAACAGCAGCTTTAAACCCAGTGCTAATGGTTGCTTAATAGCCCCAAGGACTGCAGGGCTGTAAATGACACCTTCCCTCAAAAAATGCCCTGGGGTAGGGAATAGGCAAGAAAATTCAACACATGACAAATTTTTCAAGAAGTCAATATGAAGAGAGGAGTTGTACTCACTCTTTAAATAAAAAAGAGGAAAAGAAAAAAAGGACATGCCTAAAGCTCAGTATAAGGAATTATTAGCCACATGCAAATCCAACCTCCAAAAAGGTTTCAGCTCACACCAGTCAAATGACCATCAGCAAAACGTCTACAACCTATAAATGCTGAAGGGGTTTTAGAGAACTTTGTACCTTCTAGCAGCTGGTGGGATGTAAAGTGGTAACAGCATTAACGAAAACTGAATGGAGCTGCTTTAAAAGGTAAAAATTGAGCTACCAGATGATGTAGCAGGGCACCTTTTGGGCCTATAATCTAAGACCACCAGAATCGGAAAGACAGAGGCAGGCAAATGTGCACTGCAGCAATATTGAAATAGCCAAGACATGGAAGCAAAAAAAAGGCCCATAAACAGATGAATTGACAAAGAAGAAGTGGTATATGTACAGAATGGAATAGTAGCCTCGGGAAAAAAATGAAGAGTGCCATTTTCAGGACTACAAATGAGCTTAGAAATAATCATATTAGGTAAAGTAAGTCAAAAGGGAATGACAAATATACTATGATATCATTTATACAAGTTATCCTAAGATTGCTACCAATGAACATACCTCCACAGAAAAAGACACTCACAGACTTATAAAACAAACTAATGGTTAACCAAAATGAAAGGTGGAAGGATGGAAAAATTAGGATTATGGGGCTAACCTAAATAGGCTAATGTATGTTAAATGTATATAAACACTTAACATAAAAACTATATAAATTTCCTGCAATTCTGCCTTGCTTTTAACTCCTCTTCGTTGCCTTCCTTCAATATATTTTTGGACTTGAGTTACCATTTATAACTCTACAGGACTGTGAATTGCAGTGCCCCTGAGCTCCATTTTTCAACTCGCTTTTTTGGAAGCTGGCCGCAAAACCGCAGGATTGCTTAAGGCCCTATTCTGGTTCCGTGCGGCAGGCTGAGCCTGTGGTTAATTCTTCTTCCTGATGGGAAATTAGAGTGGCCTGTGCCTGTCCCAACACCTAGCGCTAGCCTCTCATTGTTTCCCCCTCTTCCCGTTCATCCTCAGGACAAACTGCAACCTGTACGGAAAAGGAGCTTAAAGGTGCTGATTCTCCAAGAGGGAGATTGCTAGTAAAGCGGCTGGAATGGCGAACCCGAGCACAAGGAGATGAGAAATGGGGTGGGTTTTAGAAACCTTTCCTGATCACACGGTGTACCATCTTCTGGGATTCTCAGGCATTTTTTCGATGTAGGAAGATGCCCTTGAACCTGGAGATTTGGGACCCATGGGATGGGAACCACGCAGTATTACTTTAAAGGGTCTGCATTTGCTCACCCAACCTCACCAATCCTCTCAGCCCCAAGAGTGTCCACCCTTATGTCTCAATCAGCTGTGGGTCTAGATATGGTCAATCCAGGTGGCATCACATCCCCTGAACGAATTTTGTAAGAATTTCTCTCTATTTCACTGTCTTTGTTTCACGGGTTTTTAAAAGTAATTGAATTTTATAATGGGGTTTATCTGCTTTTCACTGCTGTGTTTATGCCGCTTTACACCCACTTGACTCACTTACAGAGAGATATCAATTCATATGTTTTAAGATTCTTACTAGTCAGATATATTCTTGGGCGGTGAATAGGGTGTGTTGAGTCCAGTTCACTGAGCAAGGCGTACTTCTTGTCTATTACATATTGGGTATATGGAACGGTATCTGAGTTAATTTGAAACCCTTGTTTTATGCATCACCCCACCTCACCTTTCCAGTTAAGCAGCCATAGTGTGTTTTCTCAACGAGTGACTCTGTTCTGTTTTGTAATTCAGTTCAAGGGTAGCGGTTTTTCCATTCCCTGTATAAGTGATATCTTATAATAAGTGTCTTTTTCTGTGTGACTTATTTCACTTAGAATCGTCGTACCTAAAATCATTCATCATGCTGCTACTAGCCTTATGACGTTGATTTCATGGCTGAGTGATATTGCATTGTACATAAGGACCACAGCTTCTTTATCCATTTTTCTCTTTCCTGGGATATTTAACGTGTAACGAAGTGGAGGTTCTTGTCAACAGAGCAGCCCTAAACTTTGGGGTGCCTGTGTCTTGCTGATTTTTAGTTTTCCCAGTATATACGCCCATGAGTGGAAGTGCCCTATGCTCTCTAAGCTGTGTTTTGTAGATGTTTCAGGACACACCGTGCACTTCGCCAGAGTGGCTCTTCGCAATTTACATCCTGCCCATCAGCGTAGCAAGGCTCCCATTTCTCCATGGCCTTTCCTGCATTTCTGGTATTGACCCTTTATTCAGCATGGCCCTTTTGAGCGATGGGAAGCGAGACTTCTTTGTAGCGCTGATTTGCCTTTCCAGGTTTCTTGGTTGACCAAAAAGGGCGTATGCGTTTTTTCCTGAATATATTCAGGAAAAACCGCATACGCCCTTTTTGGCCAAGGGCATCATTGTCGAGGTTTTGCCGCTTTCCACGTGCTTTAAAGGCGATTCGAATCACCCTCCTGAAATCTGTTTCCTGCAATTCTGCCTTGCTTTCAAATCCTCTTCTTTGCCTTCCCTCAATATATTTGTGGACGACAGTTATCATTTATAACTCTGCAGGTTTGTGAATTGCAGTGCCCCTGAGCTCCATTTTTCAACTCGCTCTTTTGGGAGTTGGCCGAAAAACCGCAGGATGGCTTCAGGTCCAATCTGGTTCCATGGGGCAGGCTGAGCCTGTGGTTAATTCTTCTTCCTGATGGAAATTAGAGTAACCTGTGCCTGTCCGAACACCTAGAGCTACCCTCTCATGGGTTCCCCCTCTTCCCATTCATCCTCAGGACAAATTGCAACCTGTACGAAACAGGAGGTTAAAGGTGCTGATTCTCCAAGTGGGGAGATTGTTAGTAATGCGGCTGGAATGGCGAACCCGAGCACCAGGAGATGAGGAAAGAGGTGCGTTTCAGAAACCTTTCCCGATCACACTGTTTACCTTCCACTGGGTTTCCCATGCATTTTTTTGCTCTAAGAAGATTCCCTTGAACCTGGAGATTTGGGACCCATAGAATGGGTACCATGCACTATTACTTTAAAGGGTAGGCGTTTGCTCACCCAACCTCACCAATCCTCTCAGCCCCAAGAGTGTCCAGCCTTATATCTAATCCAGCTGTGGGTCTAGATATGGTCGATCCAGTTTGCTTCACTGCCCCTGAACGAACTTTTTACGAATTTCTCTCTCTTTCACTGTCTTTGTTGGGGGTTTTTCTGTAATCTATTTTTATAATGGGGTTTAGCTGATTTTCACTGCTGTGTTTATGCCGCTTTACACCCACTTGATTCATTTACAGAGAGATATCAATACATAGGTTTTAAGATTCTTACTTGTCAGATATACTCTTGTGCGGTGAATACGGGGCGTTGAGTCCAGTTCACTGAGCAAGGGGTAGGTGTTGTCTGTTACATATTTGGTTTATGGAACGGTATGTGTGCTAATTTCAAACCCTTGTTTTATGCCTCACCGCACCTCACCTTTCCAGTTAAGCAGCCATCCAGTGTTTTCTAAATGTGTGACTCTGTTCTGTTTTGTAATCAGGTCATGGGTAGCGATTTTTACTTTCCCTCTATAAGCGATATCTTATGATAAGTTTCTTTTTCTGTGTGACTTATTTCACTTAGAAACATCGTACCTAAATCCACTCATCATGCTGCTAGTAGCCGTATGACACTGATTTCATGGCTGAGTGATATGCCATTGTACATAAGTACCACACTTCTTTATCCATTTTTCGCTATCCTGGCATATTTAACGTGTACTGAAGTGGAGGTTCTTGTAAACAGAGCAGGCCTAAACTTTGGGGTGCCTGTGTCTTGTTGATTTTTCGTTTTCCCATTTTATACGCCCACGAGTGGAAGGGCCCTATGCTCTCTAGCTCTGTTTTTTAGATGTTTTAGGAAACACCATGCACTTCTCCAGAGTGGCCGTTGGCAATTTACATCCCGCCCATCAGCCTAACAAGGCTCCCTTTTCTACCTGGCCTGTCCTGCACTTCTGGTTTTTACACTTTTTTGAATGGCTTTTGGACGGATGGGAAGCGAGACTTATTTGTAGTGCTGATTTGCCTTTCCGGCTTGCTTGGTTGGCCAAAAAGGGCCTATGCGTTTTTTCCTGAATATATTCAGGAAAAAACGCATAGGCCCTTTTTGGCCAAGTGCATCATTGTCGACGTTTTGCCGCTTTTCATGTGCTCTAAAGGCGATTCGTATCTACCTCCTGAAATCTGGGGGCTTGTCCCCGCACATTCTTCTCTAATATACAACCTCGGAACACTACCTCCAGGAAGACTCTGTTGCCCTAGTAACAAGGGCTGAGAACGTAATAATGCTGCCGCCTTGTGGCTGTTTCTCACAACAGCAGCTTTAAACCCAGTGCTAATGGTTGCTTAATAGCCCCAAGGACTGCAGGGCTGTAAATGACACCTTCCCTCAAAAAATGCCCTGGGGTAGGGAATAGGCAAGAAAATTCAACACATGACAAATTTTTCAAGAAGTCAATATGAAGAGAGGAGTTGTACTCACTCTTTAAATAAAAAAGAGGAAAAGAAAAAAAGGACATGCCTAAAGCTCAGTATAAGGAATTATTAGCCACATGCAAATCCAACCTCCAAAAAGGTTTCAGCTCACACCAGTCAAATGACCATCAGCAAAACCTCTACAACCTATAAATGCTGAAGGGGTTTTAGAGAACTTTGTACCTTCTAGCAGCTGGTGGGATGTAAAGTGGTAACAGCATTAACGAAAACTGAATGGAGCTGCTTTAAAAGGTAAAAATTGAGCTACCAGATGATGTAGCAGGGCACCTTTTGGGCCTATAATCTAAGACCACCAGAATCGGAAAGACAGAGGCAGGCAAATGTGCACTGCAGCAATATTGAAATAGCCAAGACATGGAAGCAAAAAAAAGGCCCATAAACAGATGAATTGACAAAGAAGAAGTGGTATATGTACAGAATGGAATAGTAGCCTCGGGAAAAAAATGAAGAGTGCCATTTTCAGGACTACAAATGAGCTTAGAAATAATCATATTAGGTAAAGTAAGTCAAAAGGGAATGACAAATATACTATGATATCATTTATACAAGTTATCCTAAGATTGCTACCAATGAACATACCTCCACAGAAAAAGACACTCACAGACTTATAAAACAAACTAATGGTTAACCAAAATGAAAGGTGGAAGGATGGAAAAATTAGGATTATGGGGCTAACCTAAATAGGCTAATGTATGTTAAATGTATATAAACACTTAACATAAAAACTATATAAATTTCCTGCAATTCTGCCTTGCTTTTAACTCCTCTTCGTTGCCTTCCTTCAATATATTTTTGGACTTGAGTTACCATTTATAACTCTACAGGACTGTGAATTGCAGTGCCCCTGAGCTCCATTTTTCAACTCGCTTTTTTGGAAGCTGGCCGCAAAACCGCAGGATTGCTTAAGGCCCTATTCTGGTTCCGTGCGGCAGGCTGAACCTGTGGTTAATTCTTCTTCCTGATGGGAAATTAGAGTGGCCTGTGCCTGTCCCAACACCTAGCGCTAGCCTCTCATTGTTTCCCCCTCTTCCCGTTCATCCTCAGGACAAACTGCAACCTGTACGGAAAAGGAGCTTAAAGGTGCTGATTCTCCAAGAGGGAGATTGCTAGTAAAGCGGCTGGAATGGCGAACCCGAGCACAAGGAGATGAGAAATGGGGTGGGTTTTAGAAACCTTTCCTGATCACACGGTGTACCATCTTCTGGGATTCTCAGGCATTTTTTCGATGTAGGAAGATGCCCTTGAACCTGGAGATTTGGGACCCATGGGATGGGAACCACGCAGTATTACTTTAAAGGGTCTGCATTTGCTCACCCAACCTCACCAATCCTCTCAGCCCCAAGAGTGTCCACCCTTATGTCTCAATCAGCTGTGGGTCTAGATATGGTCAATCCAGGTGGCATCACATCCCCTGAACGAATTTTGTAAGAATTTCTCTCTATTTCACTGTCTTTGTTTCACGGGTTTTTAAAAGTAATTGAATTTTATAATGGGGTTTATCTGCTTTTCACTGCTGTGTTTATGCCGCTTTACACCCACTTGACTCACTTACAGAGAGATATCAATTCATATGTTTTAAGATTCTTACTAGTCAGATATATTCTTGGGCGGTGAATAGGGTGTGTTGAGTCCAGTTCACTGAGCAAGGCGTACTTCTTGTCTATTACATATTGGGTATATGGAACGGTATCTGAGTTAATTTGAAACCCTTGTTTTATGCATCACCCCACCTCACCTTTCCAGTTAAGCAGCCATAGTGTGTTTTCTCAACGAGTGACTCTGTTCTGTTTTGTAATTCAGTTCAAGGGTAGCGGTTTTTCCATTCCCTGTATAAGTGATATCTTATAATAAGTGTCTTTTTCTGTGTGACTTATTTCACTTAGAATCGTCGTACCTAAAATCATTCATCATGCTGCTACTAGCCTTATGACGTTGATTTCATGGCTGAGTGATATTGCATTGTACATAAGGACCACAGCTTCTTTATCCATTTTTCTCTTTCCTGGGATATTTAACGTGTAACGAAGTGGAGGTTCTTGTCAACAGAGCAGCCCTAAACTTTGGGGTGCCTGTGTCTTGCTGATTTTTAGTTTTCCCAGTATATACGCCCATGAGTGGAAGTGCCCTATGCTCTCTAAGCTGTGTTTTGTAGATGTTTCAGGACACACCGTGCACTTCGCCAGAGTGGCTCTTCGCAATTTACATCCTGCCCATCAGCGTAGCAAGGCTCCCATTTCTCCATGGCCTTTCCTGCATTTCTGGTATTGACCCTTTATTCAGCATGGCCCTTTTGAGCGATGGGAAGCGAGACTTCTTTGTAGCGCTGATTTGCCTTTCCAGGTTTCTTGGTTGACCAAAAAGGGCGTATGCGTTTTTTCCTGAATATATTCAGGAAAAACCGCATACGCCCTTTTTGGCCAAGGGCATCATTGTCGAGGTTTTGCCGCTTTCCACGTGCTTTAAAGGCGATTCGAATCTCCCTCCTGAAATCTGTTTCCTGCAATTCTGCCTTGCTTTCAAATCCTCTTCTTTGCCTTCCCTCAATATATTTGTGGACGACAGTTATCATTTATAACTCTGCAGGTTTGTGAATTGCAGTGCCCCTGAGCTCCATTTTTCAACTCGCTCTTTTGGGAGTTGGCCGAAAAACCGCAGGATGGCTTCAGGTCCAATCTGGTTCCATGGGGCAGGCTGAGCCTGTGGTTAATTCTTCTTCCTGATGGAAATTAGAGTGACCTGTGCCTGTCCGAACACCTAGAGCTACCCTCTCATGGGTTCCCCCTCTTCCCATTCATCCTCAGGACAAATTGCAACCTGTACGAAACAGGAGGTTAAAGGTGCTGATTCTCCAAGTGGGGAGATTGTTAGTAATGCGGCTGGAATGGCGAACCCGAGCACCAGGAGATGAGGAAAGAGGTGCGTTTCAGAAACCTTTCCCGATCACACTGTTTACCTTCCACTGGGTTTCCCATGCATTTTTTTGCTCTAAGAAGATTCCCTTGAACCAGGAGATTTGGGACCCATAGAATGGGTACCATGCACTATTACTTTAAAGGGTAGGCGTTTGCTCACCCAACCTCACCAATCCTCTCAGCCCCAAGAGTGTCCAGCCTTATATCTAATCCAGCTGTGGGTCTAGATATGGTCGATCCAGTTTGCTTCACTGCCCCTGAACGAACTTTTTACGAATTTCTCTCTCTTTCACTGTCTTTGTTGGGGGTTTTTCTGTAATCTATTTTTATAATGGGGTTTAGCTGATTTTCACTGCTGTGTTTATGCCGCTTTACACCCACTTGATTCATTTACAGAGAGATATCAATACATAGGTTTTAAGATTCTTACTTGTCAGATATACTCTTGTGCGGTGAATACGGGGCGTTGAGTCCAGTTCACTGAGCAAGGGGTAGGTGTTGTCTGTTACATATTTGGTTTATGGAACGGTATGTGTGCTAATTTCAAACCCTTGTTTTATGCCTCACCGCACCTCACCTTTCCAGTTAAGCAGCCATCCAGTGTTTTCTAAATGTGTGACTCTGTTCTGTTTTGTAATCAGGTCATGGGTAGCGATTTTTACTTTCCCTCTATAAGCGATATCTTATGATAAGTTTCTTTTTCTGTGTGACTTATTTCACTTAGAAACATCGTACCTAAATCCACTCATCATGCTGCTAGTAGCCGTATGACACTGATTTCATGGCTGAGTGATATGCCATTGTACATAAGTACCACACTTCTTTATCCATTTTTCGCTATCCTGGCATATTTAACGTGTACTGAAGTGGAGGTTCTTGTAAACAGAGCAGTCCTAAACTTTGGGGTGCCTGTGTCTTGTTGATTTTTCGTTTTCCCATTTTATACGCCCACGAGTGGAAGGGCCCTATGCTCTCTAGCTCTGTTTTTTAGATGTTTTAGGAAACACCATGCACTTCTCCAGAGTGGCCGTTGGCAATTTACATCCCGCCCATCAGCCTAACAAGGCTCCCTTTTCTACCTGGCCTGTCCTGCACTTCTGGTTTTTACACTTTTTTGAATGGCTTTTGGACGGATGGGAAGCGAGACTTATTTGTAGTGCTGATTTGCCTTTCCGGCTTGCTTGGTTGGCCAAAAAGGGCCTATGCGTTTTTTCCTGAATATATTCAGGAAAAAACGCATAGGCCCTTTTTGGCCAAGTGCATCATTGTCGACGTTTTGCCGCTTTTCATGTGCTCTAAAGGCGATTCGTATCTACCTCCTGAAATCTGGGGGCTTGTCCCCGCACATTCTTCTCTAATATACAACCTCGGAACACTACCTCCAGGAAGACTCTGTTGCCCTAGTAACAAGGGTTGAGAACGTAATAATGCTGCCGCCTTGTGGCTGTTTCTCACAACAGCAGCTTTAAACCCAGTGCTAATGGTTGCTTAATAGCCCCAAGGACTGCAGGGCTGTAAATGACACCTTCCCTCAAAAAATGCCCTGGGGTAGGGAATAGGCAAGAAAATTCAACACATGACAAATTTTTCAAGAAGTCAATATGAAGAGAGGAGTTGTACTCACTCTTTAAATAAAAAAGAGGAAAAGAAAAAAAGGACATGCCTAAAGCTCAGTATAAGGAATTATTAGCCACATGCAAATCCAACCTCCAAAAAGGTTTCAGCTCACACCAGTCAAATGACCATCAGCAAAACGTCTACAACCTATAAATGCTGAAGGGGTTTTAGAGAACTTTGTACCTTCTAGCAGCTGGTGGGATGTAAAGTGGTAACAGCATTAACGAAAACTGAATGGAGCTGCTTTAAAAGGTAAAAATTGAGCTACCAGATGATGTAGCAGGGCACCTTTTGGGCCTATAATCTAAGACCACCAGAATCGGAAAGACAGAGGCAGGCAAATGTGCACTGCAGCAATATTGAAATAGCCAAGACATGGAAGCAAAAAAAAGGCCCATAAACAGATGAATTGACAAAGAAGAAGTGGTATATGTACAGAATGGAATAGTAGCCTCGGGAAAAAAATGAAGAGTGCCATTTTCAGGACTACAAATGAGCTTAGAAATAATCATATTAGGTAAAGTAAGTCAAAAGGGAATGACAAATATACTATGATATCATTTATACAAGTTATCCTAAGATTGCTACCAATGAACATACCTCCACAGAAAAAGACACTCACAGACTTATAAAACAAACTAATGGTTAACCAAAATGAAAGGTGGAAGGATGGAAAAATTAGGATTATGGGGCTAACCTAAATAGGCTAATGTATGTTAAATGTATATAAACACTTAACATAAAAACTATATAAATTTCCTGCAATTCTGCCTTGCTTTTAACTCCTCTTCGTTGCCTTCCTTCAATATATTTTTGGACTTGAGTTACCATTTATAACTCTACAGGACTGTGAATTGCAGTGCCCCTGAGCTCCATTTTTCAACTCGCTTTTTTGGAAGCTGGCCGCAAAACCGCAGGATTGCTTAAGGCCCTATTCTGGTTCCGTGCGGCAGGCTGAGCCTGTGGTTAATTCTTCTTCCTGATGGGAAATTAGAGTGGCCTGTGCCTGTCCCAACACCTAGCGCTAGCCTCTCATTGTTTCCCCCTCTTCCCGTTCATCCTCAGGACAAACTGCAACCTGTACGGAAAAGGAGCTTAAAGGTGCTGATTCTCCAAGAGGGAGATTGCTAGTAAAGCGGCTGTAATGGCGAACCCGAGCACAAGGAGATGAGAAATGGGGTGGGTTTTAGAAACCTTTCCTGATCACACGGTGTACCATCTTCTGGGATTCTCAGGCATTTTTTCGATGTAGGAAGATGCCCTTGAACCTGGAGATTAGGGACCCATGGGATGGGAACCACGCAGTATTACTTTAAAGGGTCTGCATTTGCTCACCCAACCTCACCAATCCTCTCAGCCCCAAGAGTGTCCACCCTTATGTCTCAATCAGCTGTGGGTCTAGATATGGTCAATCCAGGTGGCATCACATCCCCTGAACGAATTTTGTAAGAATTTCTCTCTATTTCACTGTCTTTGTTTCACGGGTTTTTAAAAGTAATTGAATTTTATAATGGGGTTTATCTGCTTTTCACTGCTGTGTTTATGCCGCTTTACACCCACTTGACTCACTTACAGAGAGATATCAATTCATATGTTTTAAGATTCTTACTAGTCAGATATATTCTTGGGCGGTGAATAGGGTGTGTTGAGTCCAGTTCACTGAGCAAGGCGTACTTCTTGTCTATTACATATTGGGTATATGGAACGGTATCTGAGTTAATTTGAAACCCTTGTTTTATGCATCACCCCACCTCACCTTTCCAGTTAAGCAGCCATAGTGTGTTTTCTCAACGAGTGACTCTGTTCTGTTTTGTAATTCAGTTCAAGGGTAGCGGTTTTTCCATTCCCTGTATAAGTGATATCTTATAATAAGTGTCTTTTTCTGTGTGACTTATTTCACTTAGAATCGTCGTACCTAAAATCATTCATCATGCTGCTACTAGCCTTATGACGTTGATTTCATGGCTGAGTGATATTGCATTGTACATAAGGACCACAGCTTCTTTATCCATTTTTCTCTTTCCTGGGATATTTAACGTGTAACGAAGTGGAGGTTCTTGTCAACAGAGCAGCCCTAAACTTTGGGGTGCCTGTGTCTTGCTGATTTTTAGTTTTCCCAGTATATACGCCCATGAGTGGAAGTGCCCTATGCTCTCTAAGCTGTGTTTTGTAGATGTTTCAGGACACACCGTGCACTTCGCCAGAGTGGCTCTTCGCAATTTACATCCTGCCCATCAGCGTAGCAAGGCTCCCATTTCTCCATGGCCTTTCCTGCATTTCTGGTATTGACCCTTTATTCAGCATGGCCCTTTTGAGCGATGGGAAGCGAGACTTCTTTGTAGCGCTGATTTGCCTTTCCAGGTTTCTTGGTTGACCAAAAAGGGCGTATGCGTTTTTTCCTGAATATATTCAGGAAGAAACGCATACGCCCTTTTTGGCCAAGGGCATCATTGTCGAGGTTTTGCCGCTTTCCATGTGCTTTAAAGGCGATTCGAATCTCCCTCCTGAAATCTGTTTCCTGCAATTCTGCCTTGCTTTCAAATCCTCTTCTTTGCCTTCCCTCAATATATTTGTGGACGACAGTTATCATTTATAACTCTGCAGGTTTGTGAATTGCAGTGCCCCTGAGCTCCATTTTTCAACTCGCTCTTTTGGGAGTTGGCCGAAAAACCGCAGGATGGCTTCAGGTCCAATCTGGTTCCATGGGGCAGGCTGAGCCTGTGGTTAATTCTTCTTCCTGATGGAAATTAGAGTGACCTGTGCCTGTCCGAACACCTAGAGCTACCCTCTCATGGGTTCCCCCTCTTCCCATTCATCCTCAGGACAAATTGCAACCTGTACGAAACAGGAGGTTAAAGGTGCTGATTCTCCAAGTGGGGAGATTGTTAGTAATGCGGCTGGAATGGCGAACCCGAGCACCAGGAGATGAGGAAAGAGGTGCGTTTCAGAAACCTTTCCCGATCACACTGTTTACCTTCCACTGGGTTTCCCATGCATTTTTTTGCTCTAAGAAGATTCCCTTGAACCTGGAGATTTGGGACCCATAGAATGGGTACCATGCACTATTACTTTAAAGGGTAGGCGTTTGCTCACCCAACCTCACCAATCCTCTCAGCCCCAAGAGTGTCCAGCCTTATATCTAATCCAGCTGTGGGTCTAGATATGGTCGATCCAGTTTGCTTCACTGCCCCTGAACGAACTTTTTACGAATTTCTCTCTCTTTCACTGTCTTTGTTGGGGGTTTTTCTGTAATCTATTTTTATAATGGGGTTTAGCTGATTTTCACTGCTGTGTTTATGCCGCTTTACACCCACTTGATTCATTTACAGAGAGATATCAATACATAGGTTTTAAGATTCTTACTTGTCAGATATACTCTTGTGCGGTGAATACGGGGCGTTGAGTCCAGTTCACTGAGCAAGGGGTAGGTGTTGTCTGTTACATATTTGGTTTATGGAACGGTATGTGTGCTAATTTCAAACCCTTGTTTTATGCATCACCTCACCTCACCTTTCCCGTTAAGCAGTCATAGTGTGTTTTCTAAACGTGTGACTCTGTTCTGTTTTGTAATTCAGTTCAAGGTTAACGGTTTTTACATTCCCTCTATAAGTGATATCTTATGACAAGTGTCTTTTTCTGTGTGACTTATTTCACTTAGAATCTTCGTACCTAAATCCACTCATCATAATGCTACTAGCCTTATGACGTTGATTTCATGGCTGAGTGATATTCCATTGTACATAAGGACCACAACTTCTTTATCCATTTTTCTCTTTCCTGGGATATTTAAGGTGTAACGAAGTGGAGGTTCTTGTCAACAGAGCAGCGCTAAACTTTGGGGTGCCTGTGTCTTGCTGATTTTTAGTTTTCCCAATTTATACGCCCATGAGTGGAAGTGACCTATGCTCTCTAAGCTGAG